>NC_047512.1:30067127-30264627 GCF_902827115.2 Pseudochaenichthys georgianus
ACTCAGGTCTTGTACTTGAATAAAAGTAGAAGTACTCTGATCTGGTAGTAAAAGTAGAAGTACTCAGATCTTGTACTTGAGTAAAAGTAGAAGTACCAGAGTGTAGGAATACTCTGTTACAGTAAAAGTCCTGCATTCAAAATGTTACTCAAGTAAAGTAGAAAAGTATTCTCATCAAAATATAGTGAAAGTAGCGACAGTAAAAGTAGTCATTGTGCAGATTGGTCCATTTTAGAATAATATATATGATATGTTTTATAATGATTATCTGATCATGAAAGTGTTCTCAAAGCTGGTAAAGGTGCAGCTAGTTTGAATGACTTTGTATACTGCAGGGTAGCTTGTGGATTTACTCCAGGTGGAACTAAAGTCTGATTCAACACTTGATTAGATTTCACATCATTCATCCACATCTGTAGAGTAACTAAAGGTATTAAATACATGTAATGGAGGAAAAGTACACCATGTACCTCTGAACTGTAGAGGAGTAGAAGTACACCATGTACCTCTGAACTGTAGAGGAGTAGAAGTACACCATGTACCTCTGAACTGTAGAGGAGTAGAAGTACAAAGTAGCAAAACATTGAAATACTTAAATAAAGTACAAGTATCTCAAAATTGTACCCACGTATAGTACTTGTTGAGTTTATGAACTTAGTTACTTTACACCAGTGGCTATAAAGATAGAAAGACTACACCTTGCACAGGCATGACAATACATTTTCAAAATGCTCAACAGTGCTGCCAGAATTATAAACTGACTGCTACACAATTAAAATAAATGCTTTTATATATTTCTATTAGATGTGACTCTTTGGCGTTTCTGTTATTATTGACACTGCTGCTTTCAGGGGGTCAGGGGTCGGGTCCTTGCCACCTTTTTCATACCAGCCTCCCTGACTACAGTTGCTTTAGCGTGTAGAAGCTAGTAAGCCTACTATTTGATTTGTTTTAGATGGGCACAACATGTTTCATATGCAGACCTTATTTTCCTGTTCCATGTTAAAATAAACCATTTTCAGTGGGAATTTCTTTTTGGTCATGGAAAATGAGGTAAAGGTCATTGAGAAGTCATGGAAAAGTCATTGGTGAAAAAGTGTATGAACCCTGTAGGTGACTTCAAATTTGATTTAAGTATACTCTTAAAAAGCTGCCCGTACACTGCTGACAGTCTCTTTTATCATTCATGGTTTAATTCACCCAATTTTCACAGCTCTTACTCAAAAGCAGATTTCTTCAGTCCTCTTTTGTATTTTTCAACTTTAACAACATCTGAATGACAAGTTAATTGTTTTTTCCGCATAAACTTGTGCTGGGACAGACTTCCAGGAATAGAATAGTCGCCCTCCAGCTATCTAGAGTTGAACGGTATGAAACACGGAACAGCACTCAAAGACGCTTGGTGTGATCATTGGAAAGAGAAAGAGAAAACCTGTTGTAGCTTGTTGACACTAACCTTCACTTCCTCTCCCTGTGTCTCTGCAGGCCTAAAGACACTTACATCGCCTACCTGCCCCTGGCTCATGTTCTAGAAATGACCGCTGAAATCTCCTGTGTCACATACGGCTGTCGGATCGGCTACTCCTCCCCACAGACACTGTCCAACCAGGTACTAGACAGCACCGACACCATGTCATGTTCTATTTCTCAGGCTTTATGTAAGGTTACAACAAGCTGGTCATTATTGAGAACATGTAGTCCAGCAGAGTGAGCAGGGCTCTTAAGTTACAGTCAATCTAATATCATTCCACTATGTTGCAATAATGGCACACTTGCTGTAAATTATCCTTTTTATCACACAATTACAAACTAAATAAACCAAATATTTGAAAGAGTTTTTATATATTTAAAAGTGAGTTTATATATTTAGAGTTGATTTGAGTGATGAAGGGTTACTTTATATTGATTAAAAGAGATTTTATTGCACCTGCAAAAAAGAGAAAGTCCATGCTCAGGTTTAGGGGCTCAGAACTGTGTCCATGGCAACGGTCTGTTATGCATAGCAGCAGTCTGCTATGAAGTAATGAGCGTAATTAACCAGTCAGAATAAAGTATGATTCGGTCCCCAATACATTGTTGCCATTAGTTTAATCATTGTTGCTGTCTGAGGTAATCGGTGCCTTTTGTTCCCTCTAGTCCACTAAGATAAAGAGAGGAAGTAAAGGAGACAGCTCGGTGCTCAAACCCACGCTGATGGCAGCTGTGCCGGTAAGAAACCTGCTTTATTTTGTATACATACCTGTTTAACCTATTCATCATCAAATGTATACATTTACCTTTTTATCTATTTCTCCTTAAAAGGAAATCATGGATCGCATCAACAAGAATGTGATGAGCAAAGTGCAGGAAATGAGTCTAATCCAGAAGACGCTGTTTACTCTGGGCTACAGATATAAACTGGAGCAGATCAAGAGGGGCTATGACGCACCACTCTGCAATGCGTAAGAAACCGCCATGACCCCTTTTATTGCCCTTTATACAAATGTGGTGTTCAACTTGTAACACACAGTCCTCTTATCTCTGCAGCCTGCTGTTCCGCAAAGTGAAGAAACTTCTGGGAGGCCGGGTGAGGATGATGCTGTCCGGAGGCGCCCCCCTCTCCTCGGCCACGCAGAGGTTCATGAACATTTGTTTCTGTTGTCCGGTGGGTCAGGGCTACGGCCTCACCGAGACCTGTGGGGCAGGCACCATCACAGAGGGTAAGACCCTTTAGCGCAGGAAGAGAGTGTAACGATGAGAATGAATATATCGATTTTTAAAAATTATTATTTGCATGTTGGCATATACAGTGTGCTTTGTGTTTTGCTGTTGTGCCACATGTATTGACGACATGTTTAGTGTTTCTTTCTTGTTTTTGTTCTGTTATAACGCCTTGTGCGGAATGCTTTGGCAATACTATGTTTAACATGTGCTCATGCCAATAAAGCCCCTTTGTATTGTATTGTAAAGATGAGAATGAATGAATGGATATGATATTAAAATGTTGTCTTTGGCCTACAGTTGCGGACATCAGCACCGGTCGCGTTGGAGCTCCTGTTATTTGCTGTGAGGTCAGACTCAGGGACTGGGCTGAGGGTACGTGTTGAAAACAAACATATTAAACACCAATTCCTAACACTTGTTACTCCGTTAGTACACCCTAATCTTATCTTTCTGTCCCACTCTTTAACCTGTTGGCACAAGCTGTAATTACACCACTGAACATAATGTATTTTTAACACCAAGGTAATTACATTTGAACACTTTGTCTCAGGTGGCTACACCAAGGACGACAAGCCGAACCCTAGAGGGGAGATCCTTATCGGCGGCCCCAATGTAACCATGGGTTACTACAGGAACGAAAGCAACGATCAGGACTTTTTCGCGGATGAAAAGGGTCAGAGATGGTTCTGCACCGGCGATGTTGGAGAGGTTTACCCAGACGGCTGTCTACAGATAGTGGGTGTGTATAATTCTGTCCAAAGGCTGTCCTTTGTTCGCGTTGGTAATGGGCTCACCACATACTTAATTTCCTGGCTTGGATCTACACCCAATGTGGCTGTATAACTCCTGACAGGCAGACTGTGCTTTATTAACAGAGCACTATTGTAACCAGTTTCGTTTTAATTCTCATTTAGATCGCAAGAAGGACTTGGTCAAACTGCAGGCGGGCGAGTACGTGTCTCTGGGGAAGGTCGAGTCCGCTCTGAAGAACTGCTCCATCATAGAAAACATCTGTGCTTACGCCAACAGGTGAGTTACAGGAAATAGGATTTCAATTATTCTTTTATCAATATGAAATGTTATTTAGAAGTAACGTTTCGATTTTTTTTTTTTTTTTGTTTTACAATACAATAGAGTGATGCAGGAATGTCCTAAGACCAGAAAATGTGTTTTTACTCGAGCAATCCCTTAGTTGGGAGCCTGACAAAAGGTTTGTTTTATAACAAGCTTAACATATTTTAATATTTTGTTCTACAACATTTTCCGTCATTAAATCCCCCTAATGTGAATAATTGAAGCTTCCGTGTGTCATACAAACTGGGTGCTAACAAGTATCTAAATGAGAATACTAAACGTCATGATGCTGAACATTAGCCACCTTTAGCTTAGTGGTGGTGACGTGAAGTCATGTGACTGTGATTTTGTTTGTTTGTTTAACGTTAAAGGTGTGGTAGGTAAGTGTGAGAAACCGGCTCGAGATACACTTTTTGTTATATTCCATGGAATGCTCTTAACATCCCGATAGCAATGAATATCTTAAGTGCTTTGACAAAAAATCCATTAAAAAAATGTCATCTGTGGAAGCTGTAATACTGTAAAAAGCACGACCAATCATTTTAGCTGGATAGCCTACCTGCCTGTCAGCAGGTGCACAAACTTATCTCGTGCCCTCATTGGTCATGTTCGTGTGTGTTGGAGGAGGGGCTCTGTAAAGAAGTGGCAGATTTGTTCCGGTGTAGGTACCAGATGTGTTCGGGGTACCAGATGTGTTCGGGTGTATTTCCGTCGCATCCGTCATCAGTCATATTTTACGGCAACTCAAGAGGGCCATGATGGTCAAATTCCGAACATTTAAACATAGCCGACACTTCATTATTTACTTTGTCCGTTATTATATGTTGAAGATTATACTTTTCTCCGTCATGTTGTTTCCATAGCAACAACTTCAAACAGGCATAGCCTACACTTCATTCTTTACTTTGTTCGTTATTATATGTAGAAGATATACATTTTTTTCTCCGTCATGTTGTTTCCATAGCAACAACTTCAAACAACAACAACTAACCGCTAGCCGCAAAGCTAGCATCACAGCCACTGCTCCGTTTTTAGAGACTTTGCACACGTTTTTCACAAACATTTTCACACGCTAGGAGTACTTCCATTTGCTTTGTCTTGATCTGTAGATGTGATTTGATGTGTCGTGTCCCCCCCAACTCCTCTCCAAAGTTCAGATATTTAATAAAATACTCAGGGGAGTTTCCTGAATTTTCATGCCCAAAGCCAAGCACTAGGCCCTGGGTAAATTAAGAGGCTGATCTCGGGCACTTTTGTCCACTTTCCCTGGTGGTAGAAACTCAAGCCAGACATCCCTGGGATCGTCTTATAGAGTCGATGATCAGTGGGGCCTTGTTTTTACTGAATGATTTGTTTTTTTATGGGGAATTCAAATATGAGCTTATTTTTAGGATTTTCAGAGACTTTGCACACGTTTTCACAAACATTTTCACGCTAGGAGTATGGGAGTACTTCCATTCGCTTTATCTTGATCTGTAGATGTGATTTAATGTGTCGTGTGTCTCCCAACTCCTCTCCAAAGTTCAGATACTATATAAAAATACTAAAAGGTAAATAAAACATGAAACATAATGACAAAATAACAACCTGAAAGATATGTATTCTATCTACACATTTCGTAATTATCTAATCTAGTGGCCTTATAAAAGTGTTGGCTAAAGTAACGCAGAATATATATATTTTTTAATTGTAAATAATTAGAAACATTATTTATGTGCACAAGTACATGGGACCCCACCATAGCACCCCACACATAACAAGCTGTCCCGAGTTCCTCCGGCTGCAGTTCTGCAGACGGCCGGTGTGTGGCAGCAGAGCGCTGGGAGCAGAGGGAGGTGAGTAGACGGATATGATGGATGACAGATGCGACGGAAATACACCCGAACATATCTGGTACCCCGAACACATCTGGTACTGACACCGGCTGTGTATTTTCAAATTGTAGCGCACTCGAGCTGGTTTCTCCAAAATTACCTACCCCACCTTTAACTTCTTAGTTCTTACGATTTCTACGCATAGCTATTTCCGCTTCAACATTTATACAAGTGGTGTTTAAATGGAAAATGTAATTTGTAATCATCATAAACTTGTGTTTGCCACTAAACAAAAAAATAGTCAGGTGTCATGCTCCTCTCTGACTAGAAGGCCAGGGAGAAGAAGTGAGTCTTTTGTAGGGTTGGGAACCGAAACTCGGTTCCAGATCGAACCGATAAGAAAATGCCGAGTACCCATACAAAATACACTATTTCGGTTCTGCTTAACGGTTCCTAAACGCGGTAGACCCTGTATCTGCGCCACGGTGACCCGGTGGAATACAGGGTAAGGGTGGACTGGCCATCTGTGTGTCTGGAGAATCACAGAACAGCCGGCCGACACCACCCTTAATTTTTTTTAAACGGCATCATGTAAGTGGCGCTGACAGGCGACAGAGGTCCACAGTTGCACCGCAGCGAGGCTCCCCCCGCCCTCCCGTAGACAGTTCACGAGCTCAGTCACTTCATAACACCAAAGATGGATCGCGGTAAACGCCCTAAAGTGAGGCTCCACTACACTAAAAAAGAAAAAAAAGACAAGGCACAGTGTAATGCCTGTTAATAGCTTGCAGCCAATCAACCTTGCAATCGACCTCAACCACAGGCATAGCTCAGTTAAACTAAAGCACAGCTATTATGCAAAACATTTGTATTGCATGTATATTTTTTATTTGTAAAAATGTCAGTTAAAGCTTAAAAGAATAAAGATATTTTTGTTATCTAAACGTTTGACCTCTTTCTTTTACAATTTTGGAATCGAAACGGGGAATCGGTAAGAACCGGAATCAATAAGCGGAACCGGAATCGGAATCGATACATTTAAAACCATACCCATCCCTAGTCTTTAGTGAGGATTTAAAAAAAAACTCTCGAAAGTCCAACCTCACATGGAGATGCAGACTATTCCAGAGCCTAGGGCCAGCTGCTGCGAAGGCTCGGTGCCCTCGGGTTTTGAGCCTGGTCTTGGGCACTATCAGCAACAGCTGGTCAGCAGACCTTAAAGCTCTGGCTGGGGTGTAGCGATGGAGGAGTTTGGCTATATAGGCAGGAGCCAGCCAATTTAGGGCTTTGAAAACAAATAAAAGGATTTTAAAATCAATTCGGAACCGAATTGGAAGCCAGTGTAGTGAGGCCAGAATTGGGGTGATGTGGTCACGCTTTTTGTGGCCAGTCAGACTAGCTGCAGGCGTTTAATTGAGTCCTGGTCCATACCCACATACAGAGCGTTGCAATAGTCCAGTCTTGAGGTAACAGAGGCGTTAATAACTCTTTCTAGGTCTTTAAAAGATAAATACGATAGATAAATAGTCTTATTTATAAAAATAAAATAAAAAGGATTTGACTACGGTGCTGACCTGCTTGTCGAAATTTAAAAGGGCTAGTGAAGGTCACTCCAAGGTTCATGACAGAGGGGAGGATGTTCTCATTGAGAGAGCCCAGAATATCAACCCGGAGAGGCTGGAGGTTGGTGTCCAAAAAAGATGACCTCGGTCTTGCTCTCGTTGAGGTTAATCAAGTTTTTGCTCAGCCAGGATTTGTATCTCTATCAAGCAGTCTATCAACTGCTGTAGAGAGTGTTTGACATTTGCTTTGAGAGGCAGATAGATCTGTACATTGTCGGCATAGCAGTGAAAGGGAATATTGTGTTTAGTGAGAATTGAACCTAGGGGCAGTATGTACAGTAAAAAGAGGATGGGGCCCAGGATAGAGCCTTGGGGAACCCCACAGGTAAGATGGGCTTTAGCAGAGGAGAAGGCACCTAGCTGCACTGAGAAGCTACGATCTTTCAGGTAGGACCTGAACCATGCAAGGGCAGAGCCTGTGTGTGATGCCTGTGGACTGTTCGAGCCGCGACAACTAGGGTTGCCAGAAACTGACCATGATCAAAATCGATTATTCGGCAGCCCTGGCGAATAATAATCGATTATTCGACCGAAGGAAAAAAGAAGGAATTCCGTTGTTTTCTTTACTGTAACATGTTTAACAGTACAAACAACAAACAAGCATGTCATCACAACGACGTGGCCTTGAAGTGAAGTTGGTAATGTTCGGCTGTGCTGCGTCTTTCTCTGTAACCTCTTTGGCGTGCTTCGCACTCAAATGCGAACGCATTGTTGAGGTTGAGCTGTGATAGACCAATGTCTTTTCGCAGAGCTTGCATTTAACTTCCTTTGGACTTGTAAGTTCGGAGTAGTTCCACGAGGAACTCTTTTTACCTGCCGCTTTGTTCATCTTTAGTCGCACGTATTTATAAATAATAATAAAAAATATATATAAATAAAATCGATTTTTAAAAATAATATTCGATTATGGAGACTGTAGCGAATAATCGCTGGCATCCCTAGCGACAACAGGATGCTATGGTCCACAGTGTCAAAGGCAGCTGTCAGGTCTAACAGCACCAGGACAGCTGGGCTACCTGAGTCTGCGGCTAGGAGCAGATCATTAAAATCTCTTAAAAGGGCTGTTTCAGTACTGTGCATAGGTTTGAAGCCAGACTGAAACTTTTCATGGATGCCATGCGTGGTTAAGAACGACTGCAGCTGGACATAGACTACTCGTTCCAGGACTTTAGGTAAAAAAGGTAGCTGGGAGATGGGCCTAACACTTGCGAGAATGGAGGGGTCGAGATTTTTCTTTTTAAGTAGTGGCTGGGACACGGCATGTTTGAAGGCAGCTGGGACACATCCTGAGCTAAGAGAGGTTTTTATTAGTAATAAAATACTTGCTCCAACTGATTTGAAAACATCTCTGAGAAGGCGAGAGGAAATGCTGTCTGAGGTGCAGTTTGTCGGCTGCAGGTGCTTGACTACATCCGAGAGAGAAGAGCTCAAAGTGGTCGAGGACAGCAGGGCACAGAAAAGGAGCAGGATCTGGGGTAGCATTAGTGTGGGCTAGCCTAAGTGTAGATACTTTAAAATGTAAGACACTTATCACAGAGTAGATGATGGCACAATAGAAGAAACATCACAGGGATTAATAATAGAGTTGAGGACATTAAAAAGAACTTGAGGTTTATGGCTGTTTTTGGAGTCTCAACAACATGTATAGCTGACATTTATGAAGCTACCAACAGAGGTGGAAGAAGTACTCAGGTCTTGTACTTGAGTCAAAGTAGAAGTACCAGAGTGTAGGAATACTCTGTTAGAAGTAAAAGTCCTGCATTCAAAATGTTACTCAAGTAAAAGTACAAAAGTATTGGCATCAAAATATACTTAAAGTACCAAAAGTAAAAGTACTCATTATGCCGATTCAGAATAATAAAGTATTATATGTTTTGGTTATAATTGATGTGTTTATCAAAGCTGGTAAAGGTGACACTAATTTCAACTAATTGTGATTTTACTCCAGGTGTATCTAAGGGTTGATCCTATTGTTTATCATTAATATATATATCTGCAAAGTAACTAAAGGTATTAAATACATTTAGTGGAGTTAAAGTACAATATTGACCTCTGAATTGTGTTGAGTAGAAGTACAAAGTAGCATAAAATTGAAATACTCACGTAAAGTACAAGTACCTCAAAAGTATACTCAAGCACAGTACTTGATTAAATGTACTTGGTAACTTTACACCCCTGGCCACAAATTCCTAATGATGTGTTTTCCTGTTTCATGTGTGCTTTTGCGAACATGCCCTTTGCACAGCTACAGTTGAAACAATAGTGTTTGTTCACTTTTTATCTCACTCAAATATTGTATGCAAATCCACAGCAGTAGTTATCAGCATGCATTAGTTTGCAAATATATAACTGTATAACTATCATACTAGAGGGAGTTTGTTTATAATGTGATGCATATGCGCTGTAAAGAAAGCTGGTCTTTACTAACTGTAACCAATGACCTACAGTACATACCTAAACTCAGACTGTGAAATGTGTTATATTCACATCTTACAGTCCTTAGACTTAGTGTGCTTTGTGTCATTACTCTGGACATCAAATGTGGTTAATGCAGAATCATTACTTCATCATCTCTCCATTAAAACATGATCTTTTTAATATTGTGTAAGGACTCCACTCCTTTCCTTTTTCATTCTACCTTTTTACGATTATTTTTTAAAAAAATGAACGGAGTGAGTGGGGGTTTTAAATACACAACATTCATATTTCGACTTGTTGCATCATTTTAAGTTCCTTACAAAAAAGACAAAAACAAGTAGTTTGATGAAAAACAGTAATGCAGATAATATTGCATTTCCACTAACAGAAGCATTTTTTTGCCATCATTGGGAACACATATGCTTACACTACATATAACACGTCACACCTTTTCATGTCTTCATCTCTGAAAAACAATGAATAAACTAAAACATCAGCCCTTAAGTCTAACAACTTCCACTGTTTACACACACTTTGCCCCAGCTGATTTCAGTGTTCACATCTGAGCCTGCAGGGCTACTGAAATCTTTCAGTTCCTCACCTTTAACATAATGTTTGTTCAGGACTTCCACTTCAACTGTACGCTTCATCTGACATTTACAATACTTCCAGCCTTTCAACCACCATTCAGTACTTTCACTTCAAAGCTTTATTTATCTTTATCCCCTATGAATAAAGGGATTCTGATTCCCTAACTAGTAAACACTTAGCTTTGTAACTTGTCTGCCACTTAGAAGACTACTTCAACTATTTTAATGGTTTCAGCTTATCAACTTTCATTTTCTATTGTTATTTCAGTGAGCAAAACTACGTGATCAGCTTCGTGGTTCCCGACCAGAAGAGGATGACAGAACTGGCCAGGAAGAAAGGCATTGTGGGAGAATGGGAGGAGATCTGCACTCACCCCGACATGGAGAGAGAGGTTCTGAGGGAGATCAAGGAGGTTGCTGCTAACAGTAAGAACTGATCATGTGTTAACTTTTTATAACTGTGTGAAAAAGCTGTAGAGATTATCTTTACTAAATGCACAATTCTCATTCTGTCCTTATCCCTATTAAAATGTTTTTATTGAGTCAAAACTATATATTATAAAAAAGGTGTTATTGTTTCAATGCTCATTTCCATTAATACAAAATAATTACCTCATTTATACATTTTTCTCACAAAAATAAGCAAAAAACATTTATTTAGAAATTGGAACAGTATCAAGAGTAAGAAGTTAAAAATGAAAAAGGTAAACAGTATGTACTGATATTTGAGTAAAAAAGAGCATTATAGATTTAACTATACTGTGAAGAATGTATGTGAGATGAACTGTTCTCTTCGTCTTTCATCCATTCAGTCAAACTTCAGCGATTTGAGATTCCAGTGAAGGTTCACCTAAGTCCAGAGCCATGGACCCCCGAGACGGGCCTGGTCACAGATGCTTTCAAGCTGAAGAGGAAAGAGCTGAAGAACCACTATCTCCACCACATAGAGAGAATGTACGGAGGCAAATAACTGCTCAATTCCACCTAAGAGTCTCCAGTGTAACTATAACAATGTAAATAATCTTCCCGGTACCCGATATGATTTTTAATGCTGTTTATGTACCACTGGCGTCGACTTTGAATATGTCTTGAAAAGAAAAGCTGTATTCTCGTGTACATGAGTTTTGATTGTCAAAAGAAATGCACTCAACTTGCAACTCGTATGCCATGAAAAGGGTCTGAAACCGTTACAGCACTTAACTGCCATTCACTTAAATCCGCTGGCACTGGTTGTAGCTGATTTATTTTAAAAAAACATACCACTGTCCTCTATATGTTGCTGATGCTTTTTTGTTACTTTCGTTTGAAAATATGAACAACTGTTATCATCACGGAGGCTTGTTTTTCCTGTTTTGTAAAGTTGCAGTAATGATGTTACTGTGCCTTCACTCTGCAGTACTCGTGTAGTCACGCAGAAGTGTCAGCTACATTATTCAAACAAATAGGTTTGTGCTTTGTTTACTTGGGGAAATATATTCCCACCCAGATACTCTGTCATGGATCATACATGTGATCATGTCTGCTTATCAACTATTTTTTTTCCTGTCCAATCTTTTATTTATTTTATTTGTGTCAACTTATTGAATAAGTCAGACCTACATGTGTGAACACAAATGACTCAGGAAGCTAAGCAAATGCTTTAATATTTGAATTGTCAAATAATGGGTTACTTGTATACAAAGCCCTTTTGTTGAAATTCTTGTGGGCACCTTATTTATTTAAGAGCAGGCATGCTTGTCTCCAAACCAACTGCTAACATGCTCATTAGCATTAGCTAGTCAGGAAGTGTCTATAATACTGTGTGTCTTTTACCTCAGTTAATGTACAATTTGGTATCAGAAGGTTATCCGAAGTGGAGTCTGTTCATTTAAATATGAGTGTTTTCTATGTATTTTTCAAAGTGTTGTTGTGTAATTGTATTTGCATCATTAAAATATGTTATGGACACTGACCGTCTCTACACAGTTTGGTGATCCTGTTTGTATTTATTACTCCATTATTATGATCACATGCCTTGTTCAAGAATAAACGTTTTTTTTTGCATATTTTGTGGTGTATGACATTTTATTACAAAAAGAGATATAAACAAAAAGCATCTACATTAATGTTGTTGATTGTTTTGATGGGGAGACCCTCAACTGCTCCAGTCTTGAAACCGGAAACAGTCACTAGCAATCTTCCAAACAGGCTGGTCATTGTTGGGTGTTGCCTGAGCTGTCAAAAGAAAGTTCTGGTTGAAGAAACGCTGTTTGTTCCCTTCAAATTTGACAGTCCCACCAGTCACCACGAGCAGTGTAGTCTGACCCTGGGTTGCCTGTTCTGTGAAGAAAGGGTAGATTGATCCTGGATTAGTGCACCTTCAATGCAATAACATCACATGGTTGAAGTTCTACCAACCATGGCATTTTAATCTGCTTCAAATTTGGAATCCCCCTCTTCATTAGAGGATCATCAATAGAAGTTGTTTTATCACGAAACTAACCGTGAACTGGCTGACAATCCAGTGTTTGAACTTGGAACTCGCTTGAAGGCAATGAATCGAAGAAATCCGCCAGAGCATCGTTTCCAGACACAGCATTCCCATTCCACACCAAGGTCGCCTTGTCCAGGTAGAGCCGGGTCAAGTTCTGAGACAGTCGTGAAAAAAACATTAACAAGATCACAAACCTCAAGGGAAAGCAGCAAATAGCTTGATCTACACCCAGACCAATACTGGATTGAGCAGGCCAATACTTTTATTGATATACGGGGGAAAACATTTTTATAAATCATAAAATATATCCGCTATTCGTCTCAGAAAATAACATTTAATTTGATGGGTTAAATTGGACATGTTATGGTTTTTACTGCTCTCTGGTGACCAAACTATGTAATAATATATCCAGTCTCTGATTGTGTTACGTTATTATGAGAGTGCTCTCATACTTGTTTGATTCTGAAATTGTATTTATATAAATATATATGTACACATCTGTAGCCTGTCATTGTCTCATTATTCCGCACTGTGAATGAATTCAAAGTAAATATATAAGTGGTCATGAACACATCTGTCCATCAGACAGAGTGCTGCTGTGCCTCCCGTCATCATTAATGGACGTCTCTTTAATATGACCGCTCAGGAGAGGATTTCTCTAAACGCCTGCTGCTTCCACTCCTCTCTCCCCCTCCTCGACTCTTCCGCTCGCATCTCTTGTGGTCCGGACTAAGACACGAGGATAGGAGTCGAGGAGGGGAAATTAGAGGATTGAGAAGCCTTCACGGAGGAGTCGAGGAGGCGAAAGGGAGGATACACGAGAGACTACGCGGAAGTGTTTTCACTACTCGCGTATAAAAGCCCCGTCCCCACATTCACAGCTGGTCGATTTCAACACAGGAAAACGGAGAACTGGAAGAATGAGTGGAAAAGCGTCACAAGTGCTCAAAGCTCCGTGGGAATTATTATGTGCAATTCATTTCTTACAGTTATACTAACAATTTAAGTCATGTTTAATGAACGTCACTAAAACATAGCTATTAAGAAAGCTATTTCATAAATGGCTAGATCTTGATAAATAACTATTTCATAGTTTTGTGTTAAAATATTCAGTAGTTAAATTATTTAAAATTCACAGTCCTGAATGTGGGTTTGTGGTGAATGTGGGGGTAGAAAAAGAATATAAAACAGAGTCGGTTTTCTTTTTACAAGAGTCCTTTAGAGGGCTCAACCTCCTCAGGACACACATTTTCAGAGTAAAGGCTTTCACATTACTATAATTATATTTTTATTTAAATGTAGGCTACATTTTACACCAAAACGGAACACAAAAGCAGGACCAACCATCATACATTGAATTCCTTGACTAACAAGAGAAAGATTCATTCAAATAAATATTTAACAACAAATGGGCCGGTTCTAAGGGGTTATTCAGTTAAGCCCGATGAGAGGGGATACAGCTGTGCACATGTCATCATTAACAGACGTCGTTTAAAAGTGACGTTTGAGTGAACGAGGACGTCCCAATTAATACCTGAGGACTCCTCTGTCCTCGCGTCTCCTCCTCGTGTCTCTCGCTCGCATCTTACGGAGGCGGAGCAAAGACGCAAGGAAGGGACGCGAATGAGGGAAAGGAGGAGGTGAAATATTCAATTGAGATGAGCCTTCAGTATCTGATATATTCCCAAATACCGATATCTCTGATATCCATGTTGTAGAAGATACTTTGTATATTAATACTGAAGACATCAAAACTATGAAAGAACACATGGAATTATCTAGTTAACAAAAAAGTGTTAAGAAATCCAGAATATGATTTTTATTTTATATTCTTCAAAGTAGCCCCGTTTTGCCTTGATGACAGCTTTGCACACTCTTGGCTTGTCAGCTTCATGAGATCGTCACCTGGAATGTATGTCTGCAGTAGCCAGCAACATATAAATCATATTCTTTTTACACTTTTTTGTTAACTAGATAATTCCAAATGTGTTCTTTTATAGTTGTGATGTCTTCAGTATAAATCTACAATGTAGAACAAATTAAAATAAATACAAAACTTCGAATGAGAAGGTGTGTCCAAATGTTTGACTGGTAGTGTATATGTACATTGAACACACAGTATAAGCAATGTCGCTGCTTTATTGTGAACGTCCAGCAGGTAACTGACAAAGTGACCATAACCCCAAACAGCTAAACTCACATAGCACTCACTATGGTGGCCTACAATGGACACAGTCTTATAATTCACCGAATGATCTACACATGTCGATGTATTGGTCAGGCTTAAATGACCTCAGACAAATGATTTATAATAACTGGAGTATTTGTGTTTCCCATTTCAGACAACAACACAAGACCATCACTCACCCTTCTTTTCTTATCCATGCAGTCGTAATAAATGTTGACAAATTCTTCTGAATATCGGCATGACTGGTCGACATGGGTCCTGAAATCCTAGAGTGAAAAATCACTTATTGAAAGCTGATCGCAAATGTTTAAAATAAACAAACATGACAAGGTGTGTGAGACGGTCAATGCATTTTAAAAGTCGCACATTGGAAAGTGACGTTACCTACTAGCTAGCAAAACAACGCGTTAGCTAGTTCCTTTCAGCATAAAGTGTAGCACAAGTTTCAAACTTACCAGCAGCGGGCTAGCCATTTTAGAGTTGTATGGAGCGGAACAACTCTGGATGTATTAACTATTATCAAATAGTACAGTGAAAAATAATGTAAGCGTCAATTAAGGTAGCGTTTATTTTCTTGTTCATTTGGATTTAGCATCCAACGCTGCCATTTTGACGAATGAATTACTTCCTCTGGTCACTAACCATACCTACCAAAATAAAACGTGTGTGTGTGTGTTTTATAACGAGTGCCTCTGATAGCGTGGTTTCAAGACTATGAATACCGTGTTACACAAATTATATTTGACAAGTGATACAAATTTAATAATAATTGAATTAATAATAGAACCACATACGAATTTAGCCTCAACGTCGGGTGATGCCGCTGATAGTATTTTACTTTGAAGGGGGAATATAACGGAAGAGCGGAAGTAGAGTTCATAGTTTCCTGAGTCACGGCTGCACGGTTCAAACAACCTGAAACAACCCCACTTTGCTAACTACTGTGTACATTGTTTATATCTTGAATTATTTTTAACAATGGAGAGCACTGTATCAAATGTAAAGGTCTGTAATTTAGCTTTCACGGGGGAGTTTGAAAAATTAAAAGAGTGCATCCTGGCAGATAAAACGCTTGCCTGCAAAACGGACCAGGTAAGCATGAATGTTTTTAAAAATAAAGACACAAGTCAAGGGAAATTGTTCACATCTTTTAAGCATTCTAGGGATTCACCCACCGTTTCCTGTGGTTTCAGGACTGTAGAACCGCTCTGCACTGGGCTTGTTCAGCTGGACACACCAACATTGTGGAGTTTCTGCTGGACCTGAAAGTGGAAGTGAATCTGCAAGATGATGTAGGCACTTCTACAACTAAATGTTTACAAATGTTTGGTTGCAGTATTTCTGTCCTCTAATTTAGTGCAGTTAGTATTATATACTATTGTCCTTATACTACAGCAACTACCCAACTTGATACACATTCGAGAATAATGAATAACTTAAATGTGTCTCTTTAAACCCTCTGGCTTTTAGAGACGTTGCATTTATAATTACCATGTAAAGAAAATGTAGTAGAATTTATGTTTTTACAGTTGTGGAAGAAGTACTTAAATAGTTGAAATAGCAAAACCAATATTTTCAAAAATACACACAAGTAAACAAATAGAGTAAAAGTCCTGTATTAAAAAGCCTACTTAAAATTAAACACATATTGGCAAATACTCAAACTACCAAAATGTAAAGTTCTCCTAATCGCCCATTTCAGAATCATGAATATTAAATAACTGCATTATAGTACAGCGGATAAGCTCTCATATTTATAACAATTGTGCATTTTATGAGAAAAGCATGACATTTCTAACATAGTTAGTGCATACCATAAGGTTTATTTTCAGATGTGGAGGGAAGTCAGATTTGACCTGTGAGGACCATGGATTTATAAGGACCGTGAGAGGTAACATCCAAGATGGCCTCCAGTCTCTCAGGTCAAATGTTCAAACACTCTTAATTTTGGATATTATGATTATTGATGCTTTAATGTGTCTCTCAGAGCTGGTAAAAGTGGCACTCATTTGTATTACTTTGTTTACTACTGCTGGATATCTTAACCTATAAATTCAACAGTGTTTAATTTTGTAGTTTAGCTATTTTGCATTAGCTCATAATGTTAGTCTATAAAGTTAGTTAAATATTGTATATAAAACGTTTGTAATCTTGTAGTTTGTACATTTTAAATGTCTATAAGATGTCAAATAAATTACAAAATATGTATACATCCGAATGTCATGTTGTAGAATGTGAACATACATAATTGTGTGTAATCTAAAGATCATCCAATTCACTTTGTGTTATGGATTGACAACAATCTATTTTATTATTATTTATTTAAATAAATAAACAAACAAACATGTGATGTTTTGCTTCCCAGGCTTTGTGGACCCCTCTTCACATCGCAGCGTCAGCAGGCAGAGAGGACATAGTGAAGGCTTTAATATCCAAAGGAGCTCAGCTGAATTCAGTGAACCAAAATGGATGCACAGCTCTGCACTATGCCGCCTCCAAAGACAGATATGAGGTAAGGCTCCCAGGTTGCAGTTACTTTTACTGATACTCTGATCTCATGAAGAAGACTATACTACATACTTGTAATCCTAAACTTGTATTAAGTGTTTTCATGATGCTATATATATATATATATATATATATGCATATGTCACACAGGGGTGGAACTTTAAAGTTGTTCCTCTCCACATTTTTCACATAACCCATGAATACAGCATAGGTATGAAGAATAACTTCTGGAGTGTAAAATATGTTTTTTGTTTTTTTACCATCAGCTGTGGATTAGAATCTTTGGTCTGAAAATGGAAAGCAGTATCACATCTTGATAAAACGACTTGCCTTCTGGCCACATTATATCATATAATATAATAATATTTGTTTACTTTGCTGTTGGGGGTAGAATGATCACTTGGATAATACATATGCTGCAGGATATCATTGCTATCAACTTCTTTTTGCATTTAGTAATATTTGAGAACAACAGCACGATCAGGCTACATTTTATTGAGAAATATCTTTAATGTGTATTTCTTAGGACTGGGGCAGAATATTAGAAAATCCTTCCATATAATGTAATCGAGTGCAACACCACAACTAACTATGACCTCATTGCTGAACGAGGATTGAATAAACTCCTCTTTTATAAATTAACTTTATTTCAGAACAGCAGTGTTGTATTTTTCTAGATTGTACTGGTGTACCTAATATAGTGGCCACCTAGTAAATGTTGTAAAACTTGAACTCATCCCGAGAATGCTTCCATTTTTCTAAAGAAAAGTTGTAATGTATAACCCTAAATACACTTGTCTTTTTTTTGTATTTAGTATTGAATTGGGAGAAAATATGTTGGTGCACATTGTTTACCCCTGCAGGGGACAAGAACATGCAGCAAGTCACAGTCACACAAGATGCCTACATGCATTAACATGGAGTTTGACATTTTACCTGTGGCATGCCATTTTGAAACCTACACAACAGGATCTGAAGATGTGTTTTTCATATAAATGGGAAGTCAGTGTTAGTAGGATACTTTCACTGACGTGTTACTACCAAATCTTTCCTCTCTTTATAGATCGCTCAGCTGTTGTTGGAAAGCGGAGCAGACCCCAATATCAGCGACAGATACGAGTCCACTCCCCTTCACAGAGCGTCTGCCAAGGGCAACCACCACCTCATCCAGCTGCTGCTCAAACAGAGCGCCTCCACCAACATCCAGGACTCACAGGGCAACACACCACTGTACGTGTGGATACGTATTTGACTTATACTACATTGGGGCTTTCAAATACTGTAGGCTAGAGTTTAAAACTACCAGCCCTTAAAGCAGTCGTTCTCAACCTGGAGTTTTGGAGATATTTCTGGGGGTGGAAAACAACACCAGTAAAAAATTAAATGTTGTATTTTAAACTGGGGATATCGTTTGCTTTAGAATATATTTTATTGAATGTTATTGTAATACATCCACACAACCACCCCTTCATTTAGCTCTACTAATTTAACCATTCACATCACACTTGCTTAACTGTAGGGCACAATCACAAGGCAGAAGTGTTTAAACCCCAAACATTAAAACACAGTGCATCTTCCCCTATATTTGCAAAGAATTTATGAAGGATGATTGCCTGATTATTAAGGGGGTATGCAAACTCTAAAATGTTAAAAGAAAACCCTGCCCTAAAGTGTAAATTCAACAAAATTTAAATAACGTGTTCTCACTTATCTTTAGAGAATTACAGTAATCCCAATGTGTGAATGTTTGTCTTAGATATGTTCACCTTTGGCCTAATACAGGGGTCTGCAACCTGCGGCTCTTTAAGCCCTCTACTCTGGCTCCCTTGAGCTTAGACAAAAATAAGAAGGAAATAAAATACAAATATTTGTAGGACTATTTATATTTTGTTGCATGGTTGAAAGTGTTTCGTATCTTGTATTTTGAGGTGATACTGTGACACATAAAAAATACAAATAAACAGTTTTAATTAAGTCAACTAAAATATGCGTCATATCCTGCGGCGGTCCCGCACCAGCACCTTTTCTTGCAGGCGATGATAACCTGATCCCCGGCTCGATGAGCGAACTATGGATAAATCAAAGAAAATAAAAGTATCGGAGGAACACAGAGGGTTTAATTCTGCGTGGTTAGAGTTATGCTTTCACAGCAAACGATACTGGTTTACCGGTATATTTGATATGTAGAGAGAAGTTGTCAAAGGTGCTGCAGCCTTTACGTATTGGAGGAAAAACACGGAAGAGGAAGACAGCTAACGATGTTCAGTCATAATTCAATCACAACTATTTTTAGGGTGCAGCTATAGGTTTTATTTATTTTAAAGTAGGCCTGTATTTTTTTTTATTCTCCTTATACGAGTTCTTTGTTTATTATTAGAGGTAAACAGCTTTCTATAATGTAATAAATAATACATGCAAACAAACTATAGTTTTTGTCTATGATATAACAATATATACACCATTATAGGCTATCAAATATGTTTTGCGGCTCCAGACTAAAAAAATTGGTGGAAAAAGGGGCAAAATGGCTCTTTTGGTCAAAAAGGTTGCAGACCCCTGGACCAATATAATGAAGGTGATTAGAATTTAGCATGTAGTGCAATCACAATTTAAAAAAAAAAAAAAAAGGAAAAGCATCATAGGCGCGTGAGGCTCAGGTTTGGGAAGGCTAAATCACTTTTTTAACCTGACGCTGCCCGCCTCCGGCGTCTATAGAAAAGAGATCAACTCAGTGTGCGGAGTTTAAATCTATCAAGTCATATTACAGGATAAATGAAATACAGTTTAAACTGCCGTATGCAGAGAAGGCGCCGACGTGTCGCACTTATCATTCATATTACATCATCAATCAGATCATCAATCATATAATATCATAATGTATCATATATTTCCTTATCTGAGTCAGCTTCTCCAGCCTCATCTGGCCGTGCAACACTTACAGTGTCACATACTGTCTGCAGAAGTATTATTTTAAGCAACACATTAGGTTGACGAAACACTCAACTCAAATGTAATTAAAGTCAGATCCACTCGTCTCTTTTAGACGGGGCAGGGATATCATAAAACTGTTGTACGCTTTCAAACACTCGGTAGTTTTATTTATTTTTTAACCAGTTGTTCTATATTCACCTTGCAGGTGCATGTGGTTTGTGGCTAGTATCCTGGATTATATCCAATCCAATCCACTTTATTTATATAGCACAGTTTAAAAACAGAGGGTTTGCCAAAGTGCTTTACAATGAACATAACATTATAATAAAATATAATATTACACGAATAGATAAAAAGCACACATAAGAAAAGATAAAAAAGCACACATAAGAATAAATACAAGGCACATGAAGGCTAAGGACAGGCAGTAAAAGCATACAAATAGGTATGACATAGCTCAGACTGACTGGTAAGCGAGGGAAAAGAGGTGGGTTTTTAGGCGGGACTTAAAAGCTTCAAGAGTGGGCGACAATTTAACATGAGGGGGCCTGGGGGCTACCGATGAGAACGCTCGGTCTCCCCTGGTCTTTTTCTTTGTTTTTGGGACTACAAGCAGCAGCTGATCATTATATGTTTAAATCATGGATGTTTAAAGTTCATATTTGTCAAATATTAGTTTACTTTTCATTAATGAAGTATGACGCTGCGCTGTCAGTACACTTGTCCCTGTTTGTGATTGGTCAAATGTTGCTAACCCCCCCCTTTCACGTGAACGCGCTCTCAGCTGGAGAGAGAATCCCTGGCTTGATTTACCGAGTTGATAACCAGCGTCGTAGGACCGCTTACCGAGATCTCGTTTGAGGGTTAGTTAAGATAACTCAAACATATCCAGGGTCTGTTGAACTAGCTTCGGGCACAGGTGGCTGCATAGCAGCGCTAATGTCAAAGACACAAACAGTATACTTTTATTTTACCAGGATGCAGTGACAAAAATATTTGGGAAGGCTTAGCCTTCCCTAGCCTACAGTACCCGCTGCCCCTGAAAAGCATCTCTGTATTTATAATTCTGCTTTTTTTCCCCAGCCATCTGGCGTGCGAGGAAGAGCGTGTGGAAGCAGCCAAGATGCTGGTGGAGCATGGGGCCAGCATCTACATTGAGAACAAGGAGGAGAAGACCCCGCTACAGCTAGCCAAGGGCGGCCTGGACAACGTTCTGCGCCGGATTGTTGAGGGATGATTCATGACCCCATGTCTCACTCCTGCTCTGATCCCCACCATCACAAGTTACATCATTAGAAATCTCCTCCCAGTCTGTCATCCCTGGAGTGACAGTCAGATGTGTAACAGGTCGAAGATGAGCTGGTGTAAGGGAGAAAAGTTGGACTGTACTTCATTGTTTTCAGACCCTTTGATGGGGCACTGAAACTGCTCTGAACTTAGATGTCTGATCAAAAACAGTATCCTGTGCAACAAGGCGGCATTTTCTTATGATATATTTCTTTTTAAGTTTGATTTAAATTACCAATTAAAAATATGTTTTCAGGCCTTTTAAAATAGTTGAGGATGTGTTTATCTGTTGTACATGCGCTCATTAAATTCAGCAAAACATTCAATATGTGTTTCTGGCCAACTCCTGAGTGAAATATCATGCTCTTTAGCTGTTAAATGCTTCAGCTAGTTGCTAACTCTGTCTGTCTGATGCTGAGAAGTTCATGTACAGTAGATTTTTAGAACTCTTTCCTGATGTAAACAGCTGCCTTGCATGGCTGAAAACGAATTGAGAGAGAACCAAAACTTGTTGGTGTAATATAGCCAACAAGAGACCATTCATGTAAGAAGTAATTTTGGTAGCACATCACATAACATTGGAGTTGTTGAATATTTCCAAAAAGAAAAAATCACCAAAATGATTCAAAAGCATATTTCTTTAAAGTAAGTGTTGTAGTATAACCAATAGGACACCATACAAGTATTAAGTGATTGTGGTAGCACTTCACTGACTATAACAGTGGAGTTGTTGCTTAGAGAAATTCAACTAAATTATTCAAAAGCATTTTTTTTCAAAATAAATGTTGCAGTATAACTAGTGGGAGACCAGACCATTGATGTGTGAAGCTATTTTGATACAATACTGTTGGACATGAAGGTAATGAACTTTTTCCATTAACAATATTCACAACAATATTGCAAATGCATGTTTTTCCAACGTCTAACTCCCGCCTGCTCCAGCCTGATCCGAAAAGCAGGCGAAGTGCCTCCGCTTCGGGGGGACCTCCTACTTCCGCCCCATGGGACCTTATTTCTGAAAAATTATGTATTGAAGTCAATGGGGAGAGAAAGATTATCTTTCGATCCCGTTTGAATTGTGCCACAAATTACACATATGATGTTTGTCAATCTTAAAAAATAATTTCCATGTAAAAAAAGTCACAGTTTGTCTTAAAACTGTTGAAATATAAGACTGAAAAATACGCAACTAGAAAGACTACAAATCCCAGAGTTGCGTAAGTGAATTTATTTAGTTACTCACCGAAACCTTGTAAAGCCGGCTCTTACGGAACCGACTTTTTTCCCTTTTAAGACAAACTGTGACTTTTTTTACATGGAAATTATTTTTTTAAGATTGACAAACATCATATGTGTAATTCGTGGCACAATTCAAACGGGATCGAAAGATAATCTTTCTCTCCCCATTGACTTCAATACATACTTTTTCAGAAATAAGGTCCCATGGCGCCGAAGTAGATGGGCGTGACTTCGCCACGGGGAAATCTAACCATCGGAAGAACATTATTGTATGAAGTAATTTTGTTATTTTGTATTTTTTTTTTTTTCACCAAAATGATGCAAAACTATGGAAGCCCATTTCCGCCACTTGGAAAAAATTAAATCCCCATGAAAAGTCATAATTATGAGATAAAAAAGTCGAAATTATGAGATAAAAAGTCATAATTATGAGATAAGAAAGTCGAAATAATGAGATAAAAAGTCATAATGAGATAAAAAGTCATAATTATGAGATAAGAAAGTCGAAATAATGAGATAAAAAGTCATAATTATGAGATAAAAAATCATAATAATGAGATAAGAAAGTCGAAATAATGAGATAAAAAGTCATTATGAGATAAAAAGTCATAATAATGAGATAAAAAGTCATAATTATGAGATAAGAAGTGCGCATGCGCTGCAGTGGCGCTGTCTTCAAAGGTCCCTTCATCACCTTGCTGCTCTCCACCATGCAAACGGCATCTAGTCCTAAATAAGGTAACTATTACAGGTGACTTTTGTAAATGTTAGATGTTACATATAGCCTATATTGCAGCTAAACTACAACAATGCAGTTTATAGCTTTGACATTACCTGTTATGAATATAATATATATGCCTATAGTTTTGTGGTAACGTTCACGGGTTAGAGTTAGAGCAACTCACAGCAGCAGTATGCCTGCACTATTGTCATTAGTGGCGTGAACGTTACCACAAAACTATAGGCATATATATTATAGTTCATAACAGGTAATGTCAAAGCTATGAACTGCATTGTTGTAGTTTAGCTGCAATATAGGCTATATGTAACATCTAACATTTACAAAAGTCACCTGTAATAGTTACCTTATTTAGGACTAGATAGATGCTGTTTGCATGGTGGAGAGCAGCAAGGTGATGAAGGGACCTTTAAAGACAGCGCCACTGCAGCGCATGCGCACTTCTTATCTCATAATTATGACTTTTTATCTCATTATTTCGACTTTCTTATCTCATTATTATGACTTTTTATCTCATAATTATGACTTTTTATCTCATTATTTCGACTTTCTTATCTCATTATTATAACTTTTTATCTCATAATTTCGACTTTCTTATCTCATAATTATGACTTTTTATCTCATTATTTCGACTTTTTTATCTCATAATTATGACTTTTCATGGGGATTTTATTTTTTTCAAGTGGCGGAAATGGGCTTCCATAAAAAGCCTATTTAGTTTTTTGTAGATACTTATTCAAAGTAGTGAGATAGTGAGTCAAAATAATGAATATGTAAGTCAAAATAATGAGACAGTTGGAGTTTCTCAATCTCTTGAGGGGAAATGGACAACCACAGAAATCCCATACGTTACGTTCAGAGCCATTTAATAGAAGAGTTACGACATCTCCATTCACTCCAACGGACCACTTTTTTACAGCAATGGCGGATCGTGTAGCCTCTCAATCGTTCCCCGGAAGTTAGCGCCAAGGCTGGCAGAGCTGTGGAGTTGCTGCATAATAGACCGTTCGTGACGGACTTTTAAAGGTAAGAAGAAGTTTAAAGATGTATATTGCGGATATTATCAGTACATCTGATTCAAATGAACATGTGTATTAAAGGATGTCAGTGGATTATCCCTAAATTAGTAGATTTAGGGAACGTTTACAGATAACAGATTAAGCTAGCATACCGAAGCAAGTTAGCAACACACGTTGAACAGCCTTTTAATTGTAAATTCCGTTCTCTCTGTCATTTCGTCCAACATGTTGAATTAGAGAAGAGGGGCTTCTAAACGGGATTGTATGCGGGGGTGGAGGGAGTTAAATATTAGATAAATATAACTTTGGTGTGTGTAAGAGTGAGTGTTTTTAGCAGAGCCATATTGTGTCCTTGTGATTCTGTTGATTATTACCTGTCTGTATAATGTTGCAGCCCAGCTGATTCTGGATTGATGGCAAAGGGAGAGGGACTTAAGTGAGAGTGAAAATACAAGGTACGTTTAATACTACTGGTTTATATAAGTAAACACGTTATCTCCCCAAGGCAATAGGTGTGCTATATAGGTGTGTATAACCCTTTCTCCTGTCTGTTACTCCCTCTCTCAGCACAAGAACCAGAGGGGGGTTCAATGGAGCCTGAATACCTGCACTGAGACCCTCACCCCGCACCCTGAGTCTCAACTCTGTGTTTTTCAAGCCTTTCCCTGTTTTTTTGTATTAAACAACACATTAAGCTCTCCCAATGGTGTGGTTTTCGTTTTGTGAAAAAGTGCAAATGCAGTGTTTGTATATAAATCACATATTTTGTTGCTGTTGGTCGTGAAATTGCTCCGCTCTGTGTCAGTGGGGAAAGCCGTACATTCGTACTCCTTTCTCTGAGCGATTTGAGCATCCCCAGGCAGCACAGCAAACCATGGTGGCGACTAGGAGGCAGCACAGCAAACCAGGACAACACGGAGGAAAAGGCACCGACAAACTGCATGATATGCTCTTCTATGTTTATTGAATTCCATGTATTTGCAATGGATGTTCCTAAAGCAACACATTTAACATCATCATCATCATATCCTGTTGGTCACCTGTCCTTTCTGAAAGCCATAAAGATGACATTAGTCATTTAGATAACTTGTGTCCTCAGTTACCATGGGGATTACTGAAACTACCATGAATTTAAGAAAATGGTAGAAATGAATCTGAATTTTAAAGCATTACTTTAGATCCCCTCCCTCTAAATGTATCAATAAACATTAGAAAGTGATCCTCCTGACTACCATACAAGTTTAAGAAGATAATATTGGTTTGAAAGAATTCAAAGCTATACATAAACAGCAACAGGCTCTTTAACCAAGGCACTGATAGCCTAACATGTAAACTAGTTGTTCACACTAATCCTAATATTACCACTTAATATTAGCAAATTCGATTTTATTTTTGAAAACATATTGATGTAAATACATACACATATCGATTTGTTGTATAAATATTGCAAATCAAAACCTTTATTCACTAATAATTACCAAAAATCGTAGTTCTATCTCCTGTTATCAATGCATTCACATTGCCCGCCATGAACTTCCGGGGAACGATCCTCGTCTACATGAACCACGTGACGATAACCGTTTTTGGACTTCCGGTGTCGTAACTCTTCTATTAAATAGCTCTGGTTACGTTTAACCGTTAAACTGGTGCTTTCGCTTGAAAAACCCCATGCCAGAGCCATATTTGGCTCTGCCCCATGCTAACAAGTTTCATTTTCCCCCCCGCAAAAAAAGTCCTATCTTCTCAATACGTCAGTGGTCAGCAGGGACGCGCAGGCAAACTGCGCATGTGTTGCTTTCACTTCCTGGAAGCGAGGGCGCGTCAATAAACAGTTCTCTTTAATCATTGCGTTCCCCTTTAGGCTGTGGTCACACCAGAGACTGGCTGAAATTGAAGACAAGAACTGACTTCGAACTTTTAAGGTAATAATGTGAGTTTTGCAGCGATAGTTTATCAAGTAACTTTTGTCCGCACGTTACGTAGACTAGACAAGCTAACGTAGCTAGCTAATGTTTGTAGCTAGCATTAGGTTAGATTATATCTGCTTTTATAAACCCAACATTAGAGCTCGACAGAACAGGTCAAAGTCCAAATCCACTGTTTCTACACGTTAATGATGGTATGCGTACTTTTAGGGCAGTATATTGCTTTATTGGTCTGAACGCAGTGTTTGTAGTGTTAGCATGGTGTCAGCTGTCAGATGCGAGCAGCAGTCTGTGTTTACCTGGCAGAGACTATGGGACGGCTGTGAAGCTATTGTCAAGCTTCTAGCTGCGAGACCTTTCTGGAGTTTGCTCGATCAGTCATTATGGTCTGGCCATCAGAGGTGTAAGAATTACTCAGATCTTTTAGGAAAGTTGCAATAATACATACAAAGTATTGGTATCAAAATATACTTCAAGTACAACAAGTAAACGTATTATTGTTTCCAGTATGGCTCATATCACATTTAAGCCTTATGAAGCTTTCCAGCCAATTGGTTCGCAAAAGGGTTCATCTCATGAGGCTTCATCATGGGCTTCATTTGAACACAAACCCCCCTGTTGGTCAAAGTGTGTAAAACAGGCAGATTGGACATCTCAACAGTGTGCTCTATCTTACGGTGGCCCTGAAGTGCAAGACACCACAGCATTTCACAAAACGCCGCAGCATTTCACAAAACGCCGCAGCATTTCACAAAACGCCGCAGCATTTCACAAAACGCCGCAGCATTTCACAAAATGCCGCAGCATTTCACAAAACACCACAGCATTTCACATTGGACGGAAAGGGTATTCCTTAGGGAGAACACTTCTTGTTTGTGATTGGACAGAGCCAGCCAGAGAAGCACTACTGTGATTGTTTGTTTTTGCTGCCAGTCAAGAAATGACGCTTCGTGATTAGCCCAACACATCAGCCGTTAGCTGTTAGCACACACTCAGAGCTCACAGCTCCTCATATATGTTCAGAAACTGAACAAAAGTTAAACATGTACAAACCACAGACTGTCTATGTCATGGTGAATACAGTCGTTGCTTTATTTATGTCTGTATGACGTTGTTGTGAGTGTGGACGGAGCAGCTACAGGTTAGTTTAGCCTGATGGATCCGATTCCAATTTACATGGATATACGGCCCGCCCCCTCTCCAGCGTCTTGTTTGAATGACAGGAGTAAACACAGAATTAATGCTTTATTAGCTCATGGTTTTTAAGGGGCTTATCTCCATGTAAATACTATGGTAGACCACCCAATATTCGCATCGCTCTAATCGCTCGAGTTTCACCGCGGCTGTCAGCTGTGTTTGCTCCTGTCAATGCTGTCATTCAAACAAGAGGCGCTGGAGAGGGGACGGGGCGTATCTCCATGTAAATCCTACAACAGAATTAACATATTTGACCGTGATTTAATTGTAATACACGTTTCAAAGTGATGCCGAAGTAACTACATACTGATAACAGTTAGTAAAAACCATGAATTAACGCTTTGACAAGTCTGCAGACAAGACGGCAGGCGAAAAGCTTTTAAAATGCGTGTTTTCTGAATCGGATTCATCAGGCTAAACTAACCTGTAGCTGCTCCGTCCACACTCACAACAACATCATACATACATAAATAAAGCAGCGACTGTATTCGCCATGACATAGACAGTCTGTGGTTTGTACATGTTTAACTGTTGTCCAGTTTCTGAACAGATATGAGGAGCTGTGAGATCTGAGTGTGTGCTAACAGCTGATGTGTTGGGACCATACGTTGTGGGACCATGGTTGGGACATATTTAGCTGTCGGGTGTTGACCAATCACGAAGCGTCATTTCTTGACTGGCAGCAAAAACAACCAATCACAGCAGTGCTTCTCTGGCTGGCTCTGTCCAATCACAAACAAGAAGTGTTCTCCCTAAAGGAATACCCTTTCCGTCCAATGTGAAATGCTGTGGTGTTTTCTGAAATGCTGTGGTGTCTTGCACTTCAGGGCCACCGTACTATCTCATACCGAGTTCCCAATGAGTAAAGCCTTAGAATAACTCTAAACTACGAACATTAAATCATATTTTCATGTTAACAATATTGTATTTATTCCAGTTTAATGATTGTGATTGAAAAGCCTTAGGAGGCTGTTAAACATTGCAAAGAGGGATTTGTATTCCTTAATAATATTCATAAACGTAACCATGTTGTTGCCTGAGAAAGGCTAAACCATATCAAAGAATACATTTATTAACTACATTATCTCATTTAGCTGTAGCTTTTATAAACAACAACAAATACGTATTGTTCAGTCGTTGAACCAGGGACCCTGCGGTCATGAGTCAACTGCTTTCCAGCTGAGCCACAGCACACACACTAAAGCTCCCTGAAAACACTGCAACATATGTATTCCTGTATTTATTGATGTTTTTATTCCTACATTTATTTAAGCTTGTATTTATTTATACTTATGACATGTTCCGACCTCTGTAAGTGAGGGTCTGAGCTCTCTTGATTCCATCGTGTCACCGGGCCCGGGTACAGGAGGGGTAATATGGTTCTTATTATACATCCATGGGTAATATGAGCATTGTGGTTCAACGGTTCAACCGATCTGAATCGCTTCGTGAAGCAGTCACGTGGTATCGACAGGCAGCGAGGCTTCGTTTGTCATCGATGAGGTCACTGGCCCAAAACGATACAAGCCTCGAGACAAGCTTCACAAAAAGCTTCGGGGATTACTCGACACACGCTCCGAATCCTCGGCGGCGGCGCAATACGTAACATCACTAGTTATAATTATTAATGTCAATGTTGCACTTGGTAAAAGTGTGGTTTATATAAATACTTAAATATACTGCATTGTATAAATGCAGAGAGTTATTGGTTGCTAGTACAAAACTGCCTCCAAAATGTAACATGAAAATACTCAAGTGAAGTGCAACTACCTCAAAATGGTACTCCAGCACAGTATTTCAGTAAATAGTTTAATTTCACCACTTCTGGGGCCTCATTTATAAAGGGATATATACGCTCAAAAAATGGCGTACGCCAGTTTCTACGCAATGTTTCCGATTTATAAAATACTAACTTGACGGGAAAACGTGCGGTCCTCCACGCAAACTCTAACCCATGCGTACGCACTAAGCACAAAAACGGGAGAGACGAGAAACTGCGACACCGTTGGCAGAAGGAAGAATGGAGAGAAATATGTGGAAATAATACCATAAATAAAATGTTACCTCATTTATCATATATGAATTAATTTTCACAAATTGATTAAAGCCAATCTTAAAATGATTAAACAAACGCCTGTTTGCGACTCCTCGGTGCACACAAAAACATAACTTGGAGAAATAAATAAATACGGATATGTTATTGAAAACCACCTCGAATATGTTGTGTTAATGTTATGAAATGTTTTCTCATAAATGATGCGGTAAGCAGAAGGACAGAATTACATCTAAACTGACGCCGTTTTGCATTTCAGGTTGCATGGTTTTATATACTATCATGTTTAATCGTGTTTTATGCCGTTTGCCAAGACTTGATAAGTCGCTCGTAAAACACAGTAGGTATGGAAACTAAGAACACCATATGTGGTCAATTGTACAGCTAATATAACACAACACATTAGTTGTATTTTCTTTAACTGGTGGATATAGGGTTGCTGGGGGGGGGGGTGGTTGAGACGCACAGGCTGCAGTGGAGACGCGCACAGCTGATCGACAGCTGGAACACAAACCACCAAATACAAAAATATAATTCAGATCCAGTTGTCATGACTCCACACCGGGGGGATTCCCCATTCACTTCTTACAGTTTCTCATCAAGGGGGTGTCTCCTGTCCCCGGTACAAACACACTGCCTGAGGAAGGCTATGTGTATTTATTTTGTCATTAACCTTTTTCGGGCCATTTATTTATTTATTTTGGTGACGATCCGACCTCCATGCTGCTACTCTGGTTCAAACTGCATCCACCAAACAATATGATTTATCTCGACCTTCCAAAAAATAACCAAAATCTGACACCGTGTGAGATGTCTTTTTTAGCTGTTCTGTCGTCATTTCCTGCGATCTTCTTCATGCAGTCAGTCAGAATGAATGAATGAATGGGCGTTTCTTTGACTATTTATAGGCGAATATGGGCGTTACGTGAAGCCCGCAAAAGCTGCACCGCATTTCGAGTCGGTTGTGATTTAGGGACCGGCGTAGGAAGTGCTGTCCGCACTTTCCTCGCCGGTGCGCAATGTTTGGTGAATCATAAAATGTCGGGACATTTCTGTACCTACTTTTTGGATTTCTACTACGTAAGCAACCTTCCCACGTGAATCCTACGCCTGGCGTTATAGATGAGGCCCCTGGTCATTATTATAAGTGAAGGTGGTACGTGGATTTCTGGGTCAGGGTTTCCACCTAGTAGGTTTCACACTGAGTCCTTCAACTTGCAGATTCAGATACAAAATGCCTCAGACAAAATCCCCTTTTGTCTTACTATATCAAATTCAAAATGCATCCCAAAACGTTGCTATTGATCTGGTGATTGCGGGGTTTTTTTAAGAATGCAGACGTGTTACAAAGTTCAAAGATCAGAAGAAACAAACATAGTATAATCTTAAAGATAGCAGTAGATCAATAGCGCCATATTCAGCAATGATATAATGTGGCCAGAAGGTAAGTCGTTTTATCAAGATGTGATACTGCTTTCCATTTTGAGACCAACGCTTCTAATACACAGCTGATGGTAAAAAAACAAACACATTTTACACTACAGAAGTTATTCTTCATACCTATGCTGTATTCTAATGGAATTCATGGGTTATGTGAACAATGTGGAGAGGAACAACTTTAAAGTTCCACCCCTGTGTGAAATATGCATGAATTGAGGTGTGTATCAGTGCCATGATGTGTTGCAACACATTAGTTATTGTAACTAATGCACATCCTGTACCTTACTCTACTTTAATGGATGCCACACCTGCGTAATGCTGATCCTTTTAGTCACTTTTATCTAATACGTCTATTAAAGTATGTACGACATAAAACATACTTTAATAGACCTATTTGATTATCAGTGAATACCTGACTCTCCTTTCTTTTCCCCAAGGAAGGGTTATTATTGTGGGCCTTAGGTATGGTGTGAGTTGTTGTGCTGCACAGAAATGCACTGATGCCAGACTATTGTATTGCAGTGCACTGAGCCGAAAGCCATTGCTGAGTCTCTGGTGCCCATCCCTCACATGGATGATCCAATGGCACCACGTGATCACACTTTAGTGTTTCTGTGTTTAGTGTGAAGGCAGTGGCCTTCCATGTGCCTGGTTGTGCTGATAGAGAGTAGGCCCAGAAATACGTTCGAGACATTGACTAACATTTGATCAATTCATGGATTCGTTTTTTGGAATGGTCTGTTTTGGATGAGTTTCTCAACTAAGGCAAGACAAGTTTATTTATAAATAACATTTGAACAACAGGGCAATTTTTAAAGGCTTTACAAAAAAACATTGATAGCATTTAAAAGGCAAAAAGAAACGCATTATAAAATGTCATTTTTACAAGTTTTAAAGAAAGTAATTAAAAAGCCAGGTGAATACATATTCAAATGAGCTGAAGTAGAATAACAGAGGTATAAAGTACAAGAATAAATGTTACAGTAAGATATGAATAATTATTTTTAATAAAAGGCAGGGGCAAGAGAAAATAATCTTTCAAAACGCTTTTAAGTCTTTGTTTACCAGATATCTGCTTTCTTGAAAGTAAGTCAATTCAGCAAACTAAAATACATTACAAAATAAAGAAATCTTATTGAACTAAGACCAAAAGAAATGATTCGTCAACTAAGAGGAGACAGTCCCAATTAAACCACCAAACTGATTGATTTCCAAATACTTTTTTGACGCTTTGGGTAAATTATAGTCTGTTAGCTCATAGCTACTTTGTTTACCTTTTACTAAGTGAGTGCTAAACGTGCAGCAAGCTTTCTCTGATATTAACTGACCTTTTTGCTGGACAAAATGTACTTTAACACCTGTCGTATCTTTTTTTCTTCTATTTCATGTGTAGACATTTGGTCCACCAAGTTTCAGCAGTTTCCTCCCTGGTTCCATCATGTGTGATCTCAGACAAGACAGCGATTTGGAGACAGATCACATGGCTGATTTCTCCCAGATAAACATTCGCCTGGACTCATTCCGCGGCTCCAGCCTGGCCCAGCAGGTGTCCGCAGAAAGACTGGCCCGCGCCGGCTTCTACTTCACCGGCTACGCTGACCGTGTCCAATGTTTCAGCTGCGGGATGACCGTGGAGAACTGGTGCAGGGGAGACACGCCTGTGGAGAGGCATATCGAGGTAATCATAATGAAAAAACTAACATGGTTTAACTTTTAGGTTTTCATCCTGTTCTAATTCATACTACCGGTAATCCCTTATATTCTCAGATCCACAGATAACAAAGTTAACTGTAGCATTTAATTATGTGAACAACACACAACAATGTGTGTGTTCTTTATTAACACAGCAACAAAATTCATCCAGGAAACCATTGGAAAATGTTACTCTCAACACTTTATGTTTCCAGTGTAACACATTGACACTGTCCAAGGTAAAACATCACCAAAAAGCCACATACATTTGAGAGATTACATGTGTTAACCACAAAACAATGGTGAATTATGTCCTTACAAGTACAATACAATATTTTTCTACTGTACAGTATTAAACTGAACATTCTCTTTTTATTGTTTTTTTATTATTATACTTTTATTATTCCTGGCACTTACTGGCACCTGTCTCTTTCACTGTTTTTGTTGTTGTTTTTTTAGGGCATGTGTATTACATTTCCATTATAATAATGTATTATATGTCTAATATAATTAGCGTATTGTTTGTTGCCTTGTTGTAGGAGCTATTGGCATTGAGATTTCCATTGACAATACTGTGCTGTGTAACTAGGGCTGCTCAATTAATCGCAATTATGATTTTGGCTTGCAACGATTATGAAAACAACATAATCGAAATAAAACGATTTTTATTTTTTTTATTATTTGTATTGGTTTTTCAGTTGAATTATACTTAGAGTTCAGAGTAATCAACTGTTAAAAACATACTATTTACTTCACAACTTTTTTTTTTTTTTCAATAAATGGATGTTTTCAAAGTAAATGGATAATCGTTTTTAATAATCGTGATATCAATTATTGACCCAAATAATCGAGATTATGATTTTTGCCATAATCGAGCAGCCCTAGCTGTACCTATTGTGCATATGACAATAAATAATTTGAATTTTTATTTCAGGTTTCCCCATCATGCAGGTTTCTGAGCTGCATCCACCGCACCAATTTCAACGCAAGTTTTGATGCCAGCCTGACTAACGGTTCCACCTACAACGAAGAAGCAGAAGACATGGAGTTTCGATTGAGAAGTGGAGAGGTAGTCGATGAGAGCACCTACCCGATGGTCCCTCACATGAGGAGCGAGGAGGCCCGGCTTCGGACCTTCTCTGCCTGGCCCTCTACTGCTCCAGTGAGACCCCAAGACCTGGCCCAATCCGGCCTCTATTACCTAGGGGAAGCCGACCATGTGCAGTGTTTCTGCTGCAACAACATGCTGGGGGGCTGGGACGCGGGAGACACCCCCTGGGGAGAACACGCCAAATATTTCCCCGATTGCTCGTTCATCCTCGGCAATGATGTTGGCAATGTCCCATTAGCGGGGGGGACGGTGGAGGAGGAGTGTGGGAGTAGACAACAGGCAAATGTTCGAGCCCAGATGGGGAGTTATGAAGAGAGGCTTGCTAGCTTCGTGGCTGTCCAGCACCCTATTGACCCCGAGAGGCTGGCCACAGCTGGCTTCTACAGCACAGGTAGAGCAGTGATGAAGACTTTTCTCTGAGCATTATGCTTTGTTTTGTTTTTATAAATGTATCATTTAATTTGTACTGAGTGAGTAAGAGTTTTAATACCCTACTTTCAATATTTCAACATGTTACACAATTTGCATTTATTCCAAAAACTCTTCAATTATATATACGATAAACTAGAGGTGGGAATCACCAAGCTCCCCACAATACGATATTATCGCAACACTTAACCTCTTAAAGAGCTTACGAAATGAAGGACAATACTGTTCTTATTACGATAATATATATACTATTATTAATGGGAAATCATGTCATTCATGACAATATGCCCGCTGTATTTATAAATCGTGGTTTATTACAACTTTCCATGCTCACTTCCGATGTTACACGACCGCTCCGAACAAAACAGCTTTCGCCGGTTAGTGACGTCACGCACGTCACGAGTAGAACACCTGTTGAATAATACACTACCTCTGTGGCTGATGTCGGACTGTGGAGACAGAATCGAGTGACAGTCAAGACTCATTTGGCGGAGATCCGATGCGGCAACAGAACACAGACTGGTATACATTTGACTTTAATTCATAGAGATTCTCAATACATAGTAAATCAATAATAATACATCGTAATGTAGCAGGCAAACTTGGCTCAGGCAACATAACAGAGACTGGTATATACATTTGACTAAAATGCATAGAGATTCTCATAAAATAGTAAATAAATAATAATGACTGTTGAAAAAACCAGTTTAGATACATGTAGCTGGTCAGGCTGTTGTAAATTGACCAGCCAGTATATATTAGGCTGGAATGGTTGGCTGGAGAAGGGTTTTGGACACTTCAGCTGGCCAGGAGGGCTGGTTTATCCATCTATCACCAGCTTATGTTTAATAATAGTATTAAATATACCCTGCTGGGAGCTTACCAGGATTCCAGGTGACCAGCATACATTAAATACTGGTATGATTATTTAAACAAGAGAACATAAATATATTACAAAGATTCATTGTGTCATGTATTCTGGTATCTACCAAAATAAAGACATTGTATAGTGTTCATAATAGTATTTTAATTTAATAAATAGCTAGTTAATATAATAAAATACACAGTAACAATACAATAATTATACAAATAACAACCAACCTACACATCAAAATAAATATATTATCTAAAACCGGTGCATTTGATTTAAAATAAAAGTAATACATAGAATTCAATATTTAAATGGTAACAAAAACCGTAACACTATGTATGATAAGAACAAGGCAACAAAGAAAGTGTTTGTTGTTTTTTCTTGTTCATGTCTATAATGTTTCCCGTTGTGTAGCATCCAGGCTTTCCCAATCTGGCCTGTACTTCTGTCTGTTGAAGCCACTTCTTGAAGCAAACTGAAAAGAAATGTACAGATATAAGTACACTGTAAAAAGAAAACTTGACATTTACGTTAACATTTGGGCTGCTGTGGTTGCCAGAACCGTTAAAGTATAATACATTACAAATTACAGTTGGTTGGCATAGAGTCTAGACGTTACAGTCAACAATTGCTTATGGTGAATTACAATGGCAAAAACAAATAGAGCGAGTGTACACGGTGCAGCTGTATTATCTGGGAAATAGAAGAATCGGATCAGGATTCGGTATTGGCAGACAATCAATATCAAATGAATCGGATCATTATTAGCATCTGATCACCTTTGTCGACTTGCAGCCTAAATACAAAGATAACTCCACTCCTCTCCTCTCACTCTTACCTCTAATAAGCCTTGGTAGAACTAGTGTCCGAGTCATAGGGTACAGAGGCCTGTAGTACGAAGCCGGTTCAACCTAACCTGGATATGTTTGAGTTAGCCGGTTGGCCTAATCCAAAACACACGCGCTCTCGCTAAACGGTCCTACGACGCGGGTTATCAAGTGGATCGCTCAAGCCAGCCGTGTCCTATCTAGTTAGGTGCGCGTTCACATGAAAGGGGTGGTATCTGGAGCATTCGACCAATCACAAACATGGAGAAGCGCACTGACAGCGCAGCGTCATACTTCCTGAATGAAAAGTGAACTATAATATTAGTCAAATATGAAGAAGTTAAACTTTAAACATCCATGACTTAAACACTTTATCCAGGATAAAAGCCACAGAGCTGCACCTGCAAGGTGAATACAGCTGGTAACAGAACAAGTGTTTGAATGCGTCCATCAACAGGTTCATTATATCACGGCCCGTCTAACACACGATCTGACTTTCATTACATTTGACTCGAGTGTTTCCTCAACTTAATGTGTTGCTTAAAATAATACTTCTGCATACAGTCTGTGACGCTGTGAGTGTTGCACGGCCAGATACGGCTCAGCTGACTCAGATCAGGAGATATGTGATACATTATGATTAGGGATGCACGATAATTATCGGCCCGATATTAGGAATTATGACGTCATCCCGATAAACCCGATACCAGTATTAATAGCCCCGATAATATACAATATATTTTTTGGGTAAAAAAAAAGAAACAAATCCTGCGGTGTGGGTGGATTGGGATGAGGGGCGCTTGTTTTTCACTCGGCTCCTCCCGTTTTGCCAGTACTGTGGTATTAGTGGTTTAGGAAGAGGGGAGTTCTTCACAAATCCAGCGCTCCCTAATACTTCGAACCTGATCAGTCACCTGAAACATCGCCATCGCTACGATGGTGTTAAAAGCGTACGAAGACAATAATACAATACAAAGAGTGTGTGTCTGCGCGCGCGTTGGAGCTATGTGCAACTCAAGGCATATGCTCGAACCGGCATAAAGTCAAGTGCTCGGCGCAGTTGTGGCGAAATGTCGCTCCTCTGTTTTCATTGAAACAGCTCCTTATATCCGTTAACGCAGCTAGCTAGCACCAGATGCTAACAACAACAATGCACGTAAAGGTCTCTCTCTCGCTCGCTCGGACCACACATACACACACCCTCCCGGTCCTCCCGATGGCCAGTCGGTGCCTGCCGGTGAGCGTGGAAGTGTGGTCTGCCACAAGCGGGCGGCAGGAGCGGGGCTGTCAGCATCAGCTTGTAGACGGTATTTTAAACTCGATGCGCTCTGAAACTACGGGGCGGCCGAGGAAAAAAAATACACATGCGTTAAAATAATTAGTGGCGTCATAATTGTATTATCGGTTATCGGTATCGGTCTTGAGAAGCAGGAAGTTATCGGTTTAAAAAAAACAATATCGTGCATCCCTAATTATGAAGTGATATGCCGCGGACTGTACTGTTACTCTGATCCGGTTACTGATGTTATGGCAGATATTTAAGTAAGCTTTCTTAACGCTAATGTTATAATAGTCAGATTGCTCTGAAGATGGAGGTGATATTCTATTAATTTTCACGTTCACACAGTCTGTGATTTTTGCCGGCCGTCTTTCCTGCAACGGCAGCTTTTCTGTATTTCCTTTCTCCTGTAATATGACTTGATCGCTTTAAACTCCGCACACTGAGCTCTGATTGGTCAGCAGGCAGTGCTTTCACTGAGTTGAGCTCTTAGCCTGCAACCTAACCTGGTCCAGGGCAGGTTAGCTGCTCAGCATCAGTTACCATGGAGATCTAGCCCGATAAAAAGAGAACCAGCTTCGTAGGACCGGAAAGCCGGAGTTTTCCCTGAAGTTAGCCGCTAAGAGAACATCCAGCTTCGTAGTACAGGCCTCAGGACTGACTGAAGACATGTGGAACAGAGGACAGGCATGGTTCCATGTACAGGAAACTGGAACTTTGAACAGGTGTTTTCATCTTTTCTGCCTGAAGATTCACAAGTTCTTGATCAGGTGTTTGATGTGGGCTGGCATGATCCTTTCTGCAGCGATAAATAAAGAAAACAAAGAAAACATTTTTAATGATGGTAACAACAATAATATTAGTATAATTATGTATATAGCACTTACACAATTGCAAAGTGATTCTCACAACAAAAATAAAGAACAAAACAATATCAACAATAAAAAAACAAATTATTACAGGAATGTTGAGAAAAATAAATGTTTTTTCAGTCTTTACAATGCAGGAAATGACCTTCCAAAGGCTAAATTCAAACTCAATACCATAAATAACTGGGTACCAAAGTGCTTTACCTGATAGAACACGCTCCACACGGAGCAGCAACCATCCGGCTGGGCCTTTTGCTGCATATCATCTCCTCCCTCGATCTCTCTCTCCCTGGTGTTAGGTTCCAGTAGATCTCTACTATCCAATAAAACAGAAATTCCCCAAAAAATCATATTAAAAAAGTTAAAAACAATGACTTGCTGTTGGCATTGAAATGGATTAGAATCTCACCTTTTCCTGGATGTCAGGAAGGCCATGGAGTCGTTCCCTTCAAGTCTGCAACCAGTCATAGGAGTTCAAATGCAAAGCCTGAATGATGACAAGTGCGAGAGACATACATTTTACAATTATATTTTTAATTCATACCAGAGCAGTGTGTACAGGCCCTGAACGACATGCAAAGAACAGATCAAATCCCCTGAACTCACACACTTTGGTGATGTCCTCATCTGATAAGGTTTCATTTTTTAGCAGCAAAGTAACATTAGTCAAAGTATATGTCAGACCCAACTCATTTACAATATGTTTTGAATCTCCTCAATAATGGTCTGTATAGTTGAGTAGAAAAAAACTGTCCCTACAATTTCAGGTAGATTAACACACATTTGTAAGAAAAGTTTACAATGAAGCACAAAACCCCTCTTTGTATTAAGCGAGCTGCCACAGAAAGTGCAGCTTAACATGCTAACCTTTGGTGAGCTACAGTAAAGCTAACTTCATGCTCAACACAAAACCTTTAACGTGCATTACATTGACGATTTTAAACACAACTTAACTTTCTCTACTTGTAAGATAACGTTTTGTTAACTTACCCTTAAATAACTACATCACGTTTTTCAGTGGAAACACAAACTGCAGAAAACGTTAGCTGCTAACTGTTGTTAGCTAAGACAGCTAGCTCTTAAGGGAAGTAACATAGCCTCATGGCAAACGTAAGGTTGAGTTAACGTAACGTTGTAAGAAAGCAAAACGAACCTTCGAGAAAGCGTTTACTCTCTCTCCTTAGCGGGCATTGTTGATTGTTCGAAACACGATCTCTCGATGTGCTGCCCACACATCGTCGGTTTCATCGACCCCGGGTTACCTGGTCTAGCAAACGTCCGCCTCGTACGACGCACTTGTTTTGTCCATATACGCAACATTTGATCATTTTTTGGCCACAAAAACATCCCATCACCAGATGTTGAGACGGCCCCACATCCCCATACAACATATCGCTTGCCAATTATTCTTGGCGTCTTATTGCTGTGCATCCTTTGTCATAATATTTGGCCCTTCAATGCATTAACGGGACTGAGCTCAGCTGTGTTCTACTCATGACGTCACCGCCGGAAATGGCCGAAGTTGATGTTTCCGGAGCAACGAACGATTGTTACTAACTGACAACTTTTGTATGCTGTTATAATCGTGATTTATTAAAAATAGATCAATAATAAAAAAATCATATGGCACATTTCACAATACAAATGCAACCTCTATCATATACTAAGCCCACTAACAGGTGCTAAAAGCATTTCGTAAGCTCTTTAAGCCCTGAGCCTGTTTTTCAGGTTTCAGGCTCGAAAATGCCACTAACACAACAAAGACTATATCTTCACTTCTAAAAGGGGTAAATTAATAATCTTTTCTCTCAAAGCAAGGTTACATCTGTGAGTTGGATGTAGAAGTGTCAGAATCAATATAGATGTTTTTATTTTAAAGTAAATTCAGATGGAACACAGTAAAAACATGTAAATTCTAATGTCCGCCTAAAAAAAACCCATTACTTATAGTGAAAACCACCCTTGAATGATGGGCTAGTAGACTAAAAGCTTTAGGAATCCAAACTATAACATATAATAAGTACCCTGTATCAAGATTGATGCAAAACAAGTGAAATTTGACCTTTTTAGAGAGGTTTAGAAAAATAAAGTCCAAGCGGACTCACCTCTGGGTAATTTGGGAACCATCAGTTCCATTTGAACCTTTTCACTGTAAAAATCATTTTATTACTTTGAATTATCACTATAGGTATTCATTCCATCCAAATACAACTGTTGTTAAAAAATAAAACATAGGCCTACTCTGTTATCCTCTTACAGTGAGCCTCTGAATTACCCCCGAGCGAAAAATGCTAACCTATTACTGCACCGAAAATCACTCCTAGCTCCCTTATTATTTATCCTAGCTGCACATCCAACACATTGTTTATGATCGTAAAGACACAGAATCTAACGGTGCCCACCTGAACACTGAACAATACAAACTCGCAAGGTTATCAACAAAAACGTACATCAAAACAAGTGGTACTAACATGCGCTATGCTAACAATGACTTACCTTCCTCGTTGTCTGGTCTAAACTGGTCTTCAATGGCATTACAACGATAAAAACGATGATGTAGTTAATCCATAGATTAATATCCAATGGGGCTGTGTCCCCTTTGAAATGTTCTGATAATCTATAAGCAATAAAACTGCAATTCCGTTATCTGCTGTCCGCTCTGTGCTCCGTGGGTCCTGCTGCAATTCCTGCTTCGTTACGTTGTAAACAATAAATGAAGTCGGCTGCGTAATGTTGTTACGCTGGCTGGCATTCTTTATACTTTACGCAGTACCATATCTCTGGAACCCATTTGTCGATTCGTGTGATTTACACCTTTTTCTTAATAATAATAATAATAATAATAATTCCTTACATTTATTATAGCACTTTTTCAGTGCTCAAAGTGCTTTACAGATATTACACATATTTTTGTATACATGCAATGGTCACTGTGGACAATACCCACAGGAGCAAGTTCAGGTGAAGTGTCTTGCCCAAGGACACAACGGCTTTACAGACGCAGCAGCGGCGGGTTTCACCCCTTGATCTGATGATCAACAGTTCCCCAACACCCCCCTTGATCTGATGATCAGATACACAGACCACCGTCCCATAACCATTAACCATTACATCCAATAGAATCGATGGGCAGTTCCCAAATCCACGTAAACATTACCATAGCGGACGTAATAGAGAAGCAAACGAAGCATATCTGAAAGTGCAAGCCTGGATGGCAAAACTTTATACCCAGTATATTGCCATAAATATGATGATGGATTATCAGTAAAAATTTCTACGTGATAAAAGACATTGGATTAACCTTGAGCGGCGATTTTATTCCGTTGAACACAACTTTTGATCACAAATCAAAAAAGGTAAGACGTAATTATTGGAATATTTTTGAAACCGGATGTTGTTTACTTTCTCTTTTCTGGCTGATAGCTCCAGGAATTCGAGGTCGTACAGTGATGACATTACATGTGTGGAATCTGTGGAGTCTAAGGTTTAAATCGTATATCTTGTTTGTGCAGTTAAGATAGTAATAAGGGCATTTCTACCGTGAGTTCTGTGTAAAAAAGCGTTGGCATTAGTTAGCATTTTTTCGCTCAATGCTAATTCAAAGGCCTGGTATTACTCTTGTGTTTTTTTTAGCTAACAATTGTTCTTATTGTCAGTTAGCGGAGTTTCTTACCTTTTTAAAGGGGTATGAAACATTAATAGTTTCATAAATGTTAAGAAGCCCTGAGACATAGTCTCGAAAAAATACTGTGGGAGGGGTCCACTGGGGAGACCTTCGGGCTTAAGAGGTTAAGCCACGATACAATAGTATTGCGATTCTACGATATGCTAAGTATTGCAATACGATTTAAACATATTGCGATACGATTTAAACATATTGCGATACGATTTAAACGCGACCGGCGCATTTCTGATTTCTTTCTCTGCTGACTCCATCTTTGTTTTGACTTACCTCCTGCCAATACCACTGACTTTACCCATGGCTCAGCATCATTCTAGTAGTGGATTGAAAAAGCAATTGTTCCCAAAAACTTTTATTTGGATTTCTAATAGGAATAGTTTATATTAATAAAATATTGATACTTGCCGTCCATGTATCGTTACAATATCGCCACGCAAAGTATCGCGATACTATGCGGTATCGATTATTTCCCCTACTATAAACTAATAATTCATCCCCACTGACACAATCATGTCAATGCTTGCCAAACTCACAAGAAACCTGAGGCCTTTACTGAGAAGACAGTTCAGCATACCCTGGGTTAGGGTTAGGGTTATCTGGCTTAACTTACCCTAACAATCGCTATCCCGTTAAGCGGTCCTATGACACTATTATGAGCTAAGTAAGTCAACCCAGGGTTTCTCAGTCTGGCTACAAGCACACATTCTGTGATTTATTGTGGGCTGTCTTTCCTGCATTTAGCAGTTTAAACCTTGAACAATGTTTGTTTTGGATTGGAAAACGACTTCATAGCTTTTAAACTTCACACACAGAGCTCTGATTGGTCAGTATGCCATGCTTTTACTCGAGTAGATCTCTTATCTCAAACATAACCTGCTCCAATGCAGGTTAGGTGTTCAGCATTAGTTACCATGAAAGTCTACCCCGGTAAAAATGTAACCAGCGTCGTAGTTTACCCTGAATTTACCTCGCTAACCCCAAATCCTAACCCACAGACCCATGATGGTGAAGTAAAAAAAATTAAAATCTGATGTTTAATGATTGTTTGGGGTATAATTGCACAAAAGATTGAATTGTTTGTGTCCTTGCAGGTGCAAGAGACATGGTCCTGTGTTTCCGCTGTGATGGAGGTTTGAAAGGATGGCAACCTGAGGAAGACCCTTGGGAAGAACATGCCAAACACTACCCTGGGTAACCAACCATGATGGTCCCTCTTCTAATTCCTAAAATGTATAGTAGATTTAGTTCTAACACAACTTTTTCTGATTTTTTTTTAAACAGATGCAGCTTCCTGTTAGCAGAAAAAGGACAAGAGTTTGTTAACAACATCCAGCTTCAAGACCCTCGACGAAATCGAGCTGTAAGCATTCATTGCATTTACTTTTCCTCAAATTATATCTCTCACAGGCTCCGCCCTCTACTGGACTCTATGGGTACTTCCCCGTGATCCTATCATGCAAACATTCATCCACTGAGACTTTCTCGACGTAGCCGGCCCCGGGGCGGGCCTACCTGAATGCTTGCACATCCCTTTCTCTTCAGCAAGGCAGTGAGACACAACTGAGTGAAGAGAGACGGATAAAAATCAAATACGAAGAAAATTGACTCACCATTGGTGGATCAGCGGCCCTGTCCTTCGTGTCCGGGCGCCATAGAAGGCGCCGACCCCCACCAGTGCATTGAGTGCTTTGGGTCCGACCACACTGCGGCCAACCGTTTGAGGACTGCTACATCTCGCTGGTGGAGGACCCAGAGCTCGACGTGGTGGAGATGGAGGACCTCGAGGAAGGTGTGCCCTTCGTGTTCGCCATACCAGCGGACCGGGCACAGGTCTGCGCGACAGGACTTCCCGGCGGTGATGACTATGGCGGCAGAGCGTACAGGCTTGCCGCTGCCACCGAGGCCAGTGAGCCGCCTACGTCGGGGCTTCTATGGACCGGCTACCGCAGCCGGTCGTGTGATGTCCCTGACCACGTGGCGTCGCCTCACGTGTGGCTAGGTCTGACCGCACTGGCCAAGAAAGACCGAGACGATCTCCTTGGGGCCCCCGTTGCCACGGAAGGGCTCCTCGGATCGATATCCGCATGCTGCCGCTGGCTCGCCCTCAGGCCTCTCCGCAAAAGAGAGAGAGCGCCCGGCTGTGGTAAGGCGGAGAGATAGTCGTCGGTACAGAGCTCCTGGCGCGCCCTCTGCCTCCGCAGTCTGTCCCAAGGTACCGGCCCAGTACCGGCCCTCACGAGGTCAGGTAGACCAAACCCGGCATGGTTTGGCGGGGCGCGTGCCCCCACGCATTCAAGGCCCTCAGTAGAGAGTCGGTCCTTTCTGTGTCGACGCCCCATGGGCAGAGCTTCCCTTCGCGGGGAATTTTGCGGCGGGACGGGTCGCCAGAGAGTACTACAGCTTTATCGCTGGGGCCCCACAGCTGATTGCACATCCCCTAACACAGTGTTATGGGGAATGGAAGCGCAGTGGAGTGGATGGACAGGACGCTGAGACTGGGTTATTCACTCCAGTTTTGCAGCATCCCTCCTCTGTTCACAGGAATAAGAGAGGCAAAGCTATCATCCCGAGGGGAGATAGCCTCAGCAGAGGTTCAGGCCTTGGTGAAAAAACAGGCAGTATCTGCCCTAACCCGCAAGACAGAGAGGTGGGGCATTATTCCCTGTACTTGTAAAGACAGCCGAATTCAGGCCCATTCTGGAACTTCGCAGTCTGAATCTCCACATTGCACGTAGAAAATTCCGGATGTTAACTATAAAACAGTTACTGGGACTGGTGCAGCCAGGCGATTGGTTCACATCGGCTTTCATGTCGAGATTGCTCTGAAACACAGAAAGTATTTACGTTTTTCCTTCATGGGGGTGGCCTTCGAGTACAACAGACTACCGTTCGGCTACTCCCTATCCCCACGCTCGTTCAGCAAATGTTTGTGGGACAGGCTAAGACAGGGTGGATTGTCGGATAGTGTTATTCAGTCTATCCAGGCAGCTAGAGCGGGATCCACCACAGCCTGTTACCGGCCGAAGTGGCTTGTATTCCAGCGATGGTGTGAGGAGCGGAAAATAGAGCCCCTGTCTTGTGAATTGGGATCTATGTTGTCGTACTTACAGTTACTGGTGGACAGAGGGCTTGCTCATTCCACAGTGAAAGTGTATGCAGCAGCCATCTCGTCCTGCCATGAGGGATTTGGCAGCAGGTCAGCCTTTTCTCAGCCACTAATGTTACGTTTTTACGGGGGGTCAGGAGGCTGCGCCCAGTAGTGCGCGCCTCCGCCCCGCAGTGGGACCTGCCGCTGGTGCTCGAGGCTCTGGTCACAGAACCATTTGAGCCTCTGGAGCTCTCCTCCCTAAAAGCACTGTTGTGGAAGACAGCTTTGCTACTTGCCTTGACGTCAGCCAAAAGAGTCTCCGAGTTAACCGCTCTCTCGGTGCTCCCGAGTTGTTTTAATGATCAGGGGTGACACTCAGACCGAACCCCTCCTTTGTGCCCAAGAGCCTAAGGACTGCGTTCAGGTTGAGGGCTATTGGGGGAGTTTAATCTTCCACTCCATAGTGGGTCGAGGGAGGCTAAATTACACCTCCTCAGCCCGGTGCGTGCGCTAGCGTGTTATGTGGAGTGCACGGCTGCCCTTAGACGCACTGAACAGCTGTTTGTGTGCTTCGGGGGCGGGGTGATCGGGAAAGCCCTGTCCAAGAGACGCCTGGCAGGCTGGCTCTGCGAGTGCATTGCACATGCCTACGGACAGGCGGGGAAAGCTTTCCCCACGGGGGTCCGTGCACACTCTACACAAGCCATGGCTGTGTCAACAGCTTTATTTAACGGCGTGAGTGTGGAGGACATATGCACGCCAGGCCCCTTCATAAAGTTTTATCTCTTGGACATGTCTGGGTCCTTTTCATCGTCTGTGCTTGCTGGGACAACGCAGGACTGGTGAGGAGGGAGGGGGGCTGTGTGGGTCAGTGGGCAGCTGACCCCCTCCCCGGGCATAATGCGCTTACCTTTTGCCCCGGGGGATGTGATTCGCACATGGGCCCATAGGGGCTGGAGGACTCTTTTCCCCCTGCTTTAGGGCAGGTGGGGGGAGTCCTCCACGTCATAGCACACCTCTGTGGGGTAAGCGCGTCAGGGTGTGCTCTGTCAGCCGCAGCCTCATTTTTCTCCACGGTTACGACCGAGGGAGAGGTGAGTAGAGAGATTCTGAACGTTTCAGGAAAAAAGATTCGCTCACTTTTTGTGCTGATCCATTTATATAAAGACCTGTCTGAAAATGAGCTGTTCAGATTTTGACCACTTTATGATGTCATAACGATTTTTTTTTTGGCTTGAGTAACCATTAGCCAATCACCAACCAAGGTAACCCCCCCCCCCCCCCCCACATTATCACTTGAATCTCCTCCTAGAGCACCATTGTGTTATTTTTAACCAAATATCTATCAGAGGGGCATGGGGAGTGGCTCTTTATTTTCATCTAAAGTAACAGACAGAGAATCAGCACTTTTTGAAACAGGGCTGAAACAGAGGGGATTATGGGATACTGCAATGCATGATCTGTTTGGTATTTCGAGCCAAACACTTCAGAGATATGTTTTGTATATATCTGAGATCTATAATATGTTGATGAAAAACTATATAATAGGGGACCTTTTAAGAAAACCAGCAACTTCTTGACTTCAGTTTAGCTCTATAATGCATTGTTAAACAAGACAGATGTTGTCACCCATCTCTAATATTTGATTAGACCTGCTAATCGGACGTCTTTCCTGACAATTTGGGCATGAGGAACAATTACAGCAACCAATAACTACATCCATGTGCATATGTGCTCGTAAATGTATAAAGTTCTTATGCACATTATGGGAATTTAGATTTGTGTTGGACGAATTGACAATCATGAAATACTAAACATACTTAAATAATGATGCTGTAATGTTAATTGGTCTCTGGACAATTATAAGCAAATCAAATCTGTTGTTGCCTGTAGTGATGTCACTTGATGTGCTGCTTGCCTTAACCTGACCCTATCACCATGTTTGTTTCCAGACTTCAAGTCATCAGAATGGGTTTTCTGGTCATAGGAATGGTAAATATGAACATTTCCCCCTTTTCTAATTTAACAACTATAGAAAACTTCTCATGTACAGGACACGACTACTTAAATAAAGAGACTGATTGAAACAAGTTGTAATATATATATATATATATATATATATATATATATACTAATGTGTCCTCTTTGTTTTCAGAGGTGCTGCGGTCCGACATGGCTCAGAGGGCCATAGAGGCGGGTCTGGAGCCCAGTGTGGTGGAAAAGACCATCCTGGAGAAAATCAGTGCGACTGGCTCAGGCTACTCCACCCTGGAAGCTCTAATGGATGATTGTTTCAACGACACAGCAATGAGTGATGCTGCCTCGTCACAGAGTCAAGGTACTGTCCACTCTGAATCCTAAACCAGCTTCATATTATAATCAGAATCAGAATACATATTTTGTTGTCCCGGGAAAAATGTGGTTTTGTGATAGTTGCTCCATTTTAAAAAGAAAGAAAAGAAAAGATTAATAACAATATAAAAATGTTTTGCAAACGTAAAATGTCAGGGTAGAAAAGTGCAATAATAAGATATAAAATAAAAAGAATAGAGGTATTTATACAAACATAGGGAGTTAAATTAAAATGTCCAATAAATGTAAATGTATTCATTTAAAAGTAAAGTAAAAATGTGCACATTGTAATACAAGATGTAACATGTATCTCACACAGTATATTATACATTGGTGTATTAGCATTAATTAAATATGAATCCTGTTTATAAATGCTAATATTAAAATACTGATACTGACTACATGTAACAAAGCCTGTGTAACAGTCATTTCATATTAATATAATTCCCCCCCCCCTTTCTTCCAGATGAGGACCCACTGGAGAAACTACGGAAGCTGCAGAGGGAAAAACAGTGCAAAATATGTATGGACAGAGATATCTGTATTGTCTTCATTCCATGTGGCCATCTGGCCACCTGTAAGCAGTGTTCAGAAACGCTCATCAAGTGTCCAATCTGCTGTGGGGCCATAACACAGAAGCTCAAGACCTACATCGCCTAAGGGAATCACAAACTCTTGCCAAATATTAATGCTGCTTTCGCACGATCTCAATATTGTATTTTAATAAATAATGTAGATGCCCTGTGACATATTTAAAGACCATGTTGTTTGTTTGAGTATGAGAATAAAATAATGTGTCTTCACAATCACTGAGATGTTAAATAGCTGTTAATACTGAGATGGTTTATTATAAATAGTTGATGTTGATTTTATAGATAATAGAAACTTGTAAATACACACTAAAGAATAATTATTAGCAATGCAACCTTCTTTATTGCCAGAGGTGCCTTTGTCTTGGTTGATGTACTCGTGTCTTTTTGTGTGTTTTCTTTTAGGACATTTTCCACAGGGTAATTGAACTAGTCATCTCATTGTGTTTGTTTTATACCCTTATGTGTCCCACTTGTCTGTTTTGTCTGGCTCTTTACTGAAATAAATAAATGTCGATCCCTAACTGCCCGTTGCTTTTTAACTGACACAATCAACTCTAATTAGGGGCCGACAATTAATCAGTGAGTTGTATTAACCGTTCCATCATGCAATCTGTTTGGTCATCAAGAGTGAATAAATCTGAATGTTTGGACTTGGAAATGTTTTTCTTGCTTTGAGTTGTCTTACTTCTACTAGTCACAGAGGACACCAATGCAACTTTACCCACACAAAGGTTTGTATAACTTTTGAATACCAGTATCTTGAAATGTCCAGAAGGAGACGTTACATTTTTAATTAACTATAACCGTTTGTGACTTTTGCATAAAGCTCCTGAAGTTATTAATATTCAAAGAGAGCTCAAAGACGAAGGTACGTTTTAACCGTTTGTTTTTTCGTTCTAATTGAAACAAAAAAAAAGCATAAACGGGTCGTTTTTTTGTTTTTCAATTTTGCCCCAAAACGAAAAAACGGAAATTCAGCTCGTTTTTCTGTTCTTACTGTTAAAACAAGTATACCACTCAATGTTTCGTTTCCATAAGTGGGTGTGTCTCCAGCGCCTCCTTGCTTCTGATTGGCTAGTGTGCCCTATGCTTGCGCTGTACTCTTCAAAATAAAGGTTCTACGTCTTTGCCTTTAGACTGCGTTACCAATATACGTATATTATTATATTCATACATACAAGTACAGAATACAGCCTGTCCGTATGTCTGTCTTTCTATGTATATGTCTGTCTCGATGTCTTTCTATCTCGATGTCTGTCTGTCTTTCTGTAACTATATTTTAGAGTTTAAAGCGTAGCCACTTTTACTCCACTACATGTATTTAAAACCTTTAGTAACTTTACAGATTTGGATTAATTATGTGAAATGTAATCAACACTTAAATCAGACTTTAGTTCCACCTGGAGTACATTCACAAGCTACCCTGCAGTATACAAAGTCATTCAAACTAGCTGCACCTTTACCAGCTTTGAGAACACTTTCATGATCAATCATTATAAAACATATCATATATATTGTTCTGAAATGGACCAATCTGCACAATGACTACTTTTACTGTCGCTACTTTCACTATATTTTGATGAGAATACTTTTATACTTTCACTTGAGGAACATTTTGAATGTAGGACTTTTACTGTAACAGAGTATTCCTACACTCTGGTACTTCTACTTTGACTAAAGTACAAGACCTGAGTACTTCTACTTTTACAAGACCTGAGTACTTCTACTTTTACTCAAGTACAAGATCTGAGTACTTCGACAACCTCTGATTAATGGTTGATTTCCAAATGTTCTGTTGGTGCGTGGATGATAAAATAATAGTGTTTGATTGTATTGCCTTACGTATATGCAGCTATTTGCCTGTGTTTAGAAACATAATTAAACATACCATGGACACACATTCAAACAATTTTCCATTTATTAAACATTGCAGATGAACAATTAACAAGTCATACAGCTAAAAAAAACTACAACAATAATTTTCTGTATGATGATATCATGGAACCTGGAATTTGAACACACACCACTTAACAATAAACAATAAACTTAACAATAAACGACTGAACTGCTGTCCACTTTAGGGTAGGGCCCTTAAAGCATCCAGTGCTGCAGACAGTCCAGCAACCTGGGTATACACTGGCTCCTGATCCCTGCACTTAAGGCATTGGGGAGATGTTATCCTCCACTCCTCCACACAGAGCCTGCATCCCACGATGCTTCGGCAGCAGGAGGAAAACATGGGTCCAGTCATTGTGTCTTTAAAAAGAAAAAAGACAGGTTTTTAAAGATATGCTGATAGTTACTGATTGATGTCATGGACTGTATTTCTGAAGCATGCACTCAAACTGAGAAAGATACTGTTCAGAAATAGATTTGAAAAGATTAAATGGGGTGAAGCCTGCGAGCTAGTTCAGGCAGTCAACTCGAGCACTTATGCTGCATTCATACATAACGCCCCTTGCCACTCTACAACCAACCAATCAGAGTCTCCTTAATATGCCGCTCTATTTAACCTGCCAGATCTCTCTCCATGCATTGCTTGCTGCTGCTATTGCCGCAGCTACCTCTACGTCGCTGCTGCTTGCTGCCCCACCACCACCCCAGCTTCCACCTGTAGGCTCGGGGGTTAGTTATTTAATCATCACTCATCGTGCTTTGTATATCTATGGAGTGATGAGACCCGAGCCTAGTCGCCAAACTCAACTATATGCTGCTTCTAATAAACATGTTAAAGGAACACGTGAGTTGTCTGACTGAACTTAGAATAATATGAAAATCCGGCACCTATACGTTTTATTTTTTAAATACTGTTTGTTACACTGAGCATTATTCAAAGAGAGGATGAAAACAATACCTCTGCAGATCAAACAGCTAAATGCCTGTTTGACTTCTGGCCTTGGTACTACCAAGTCCTGGCTGGCTGCCACTATGTCAGAAATCTTCCTAGTGACTTCTTCCAGGCCTTGGGATGCATCCAGCAGTTCCTCCACCTTGTTGCTCAGTGTGTGGACTTCAGATAGCTCATTTCTGTTTTTGTCACATTTTGAAAATAGTTTAAGTATTAGCAGTCATTTAAGATTTTTTCTTCATTTTATTAGAGATAAAAGAAAGTTATGTATTCCATGGCAAATTAGATGATGCTAAATAAACAAGAGCATGTGGAAACATTTCATTTCTTGAAATTACATTTAAAGGATATTGTTTATTAATGCTGATTGTAGAACGGATGTTGACTGTGACTCTTCATACCATGTGCTGACCCACAGAGTACTGAGGTGTGCTACAGTGAAGCCCATGCTTATGCATGTCTGCCCCAGATGGCAAACGTATATAGCCCTTGAGCTGCAAAAATGCTAAATGGCCAGAAAGCAGCCTTTTTCAAATAATGAGAGGGTTTTGCCAGTCTGTTGTTAGCAAGTAAAATAAAGTGAAATGCTGCATATCGTGACCCTTCAGTTTGAGTGCTAGCCCTTCTTTACACATTACATTATTTCCCTATTGATAGACCAGTTCAAACCTTCTCCAGACAAAATCAGTTTTGTTATCCAACCACACCTGCTTCTTGAGCCTCTTCGACGCCATTGCCTGAAAGCAGAGCTCTCAACAGCATGGATCTTTCTTGCATTCGGCTTCCAGTACAAAGACCCTTTATGAGAGAAATAAAGAGTGAAGACACACGTGAAAATAAAATGTTAAAAGGGCACATTGTTGTACTGATAGCACTTTCAGACCCTTATCTTTTGCACAAATGAAAATGAAATATAGAATAATTATATTTACCAATTGTCCCTTCAGACTCAACTATTTCATTCCCAACGGTGTCTGTAAGGATGTACTCCTCACTGTCTCCCATGGCCACATTCACTTTTCCTGTGATCAGTGGAACGCTTGCCTCTGATTCAACAAATCTGATCATGACCACCCTTGTGGAAACAATCTTTCCATCCATTATTTCTGACACATGTATTGACCTGTAATGCAAAAAGAACAGTGACACACATTTAGTTAGCAACATGGACTAAAACGTAACATTCTAAAGCATGCCAACGTATGAAATGGGCATCTCATTACCTTTGAAATGACCGAGGGGTGCTAATTGATCTAGTCAACTGACTCGTTTGCAGTAGACATTGGCTGACTATGACAAAAAGCAAACGGCCGTGACTCAGCTGGCTCTGTCTGGATCCTTTGAGTCTCCCCAGGTTTTTCCCCATGAACCTCATAATGGCCGTGAGCAGAAACACCCACTATCCAATGGAAAAACCACAACGTTGGCGGCATCAGTGATGAAAAGGCTACCTGCGTTGACCTAAAAGAAAATAACAGGTTATATATATTTCACAATTTCCTTTTAAACAATCACTTCTTTGTCTTTCCATGTGTGTCCTTGCATAATTTCTTCCTTTGTGTCGTTTCTTCAATGGTGGTAGTGGTTTATTAATTGTATTAAAAAAACATGCAGTTAGTAGTTAATCCTCAAGATTATTTGTATGCCTATATCAGAACTCAGTATCAATCTAAATGTCACTGATATAGTTTATAAATAAATGTCTTGCTGGACTGTACGACTAAATTGTCTCAGGGCTGTCACCAAGTAAATGCTGTTTTTAAGTTGTTGAAGTTTCTTCTTGCTTCGCTTCTGAAAAGTTCAATTATAGTTATGCAGTTATTTGTGCAAAACAGTTCATATAAAATCATTATCATTGAATCTTTTTACATCTTTTCATGCCATGTCTATTTTGTGCACCAAATTAAGGATACAATCCGATAACATCCTAATAATATCCTTCCCCATTTACAATGTGATATCTAAATATTGTTTTGTTTTTAAATGAATGATTAACTGACTCTCTCGTCCAGATGACTCGTAGCTTTATTGCTATTGAAACGAGGTTAGCTTGTTACACGTTAACACACCATGTGCCTGTTCAATCAATAATTAATCACGGATCTCTTAAAAATACCTGAAAAATCCTGCTGATTCTGTCGACGCGCATGTCGTCTATTTTAAGAGTAACTCGCTGGCTGCCTCTGAAAAGAAAGTATGACTCCATCTCCGTTTTTCTTGTTAACAATATTCAGTGGCGACTGGTCATTAGGGGCAGGTGGGGCACAGCCCCACCTAGTGTCAGCAGAAAGTATTAAAATAATGATTACAACAAAATGCAAAAAATAAATTAAAACATATATAAAATATATTTTAAGATCATGTTTAATCATCTGATTCGTCTGTGCATTGCTGTTTTAGCATGTGTTCTTCTAATTAGTGTCTACAGTGTGTGCCTATTGAGCTGTTTAGAGCCATGTGGGACAAAACCCGATCCTGCCCCTCCCTCTGACTGTCATAAGAGGCTTCTCAATACTCAAATTTCCCCTCCTCGACTCCCCTCCTCGACTCCCCTCCTCGAGACTTAGTCCCGCCCACAGGAGATGCGAGCGGAGGACCGAGGAGGGGAACCGGGGAAAGAGGAGGGGAAGCAGCAGACGTTTAAAGAAATGAGAACTCCTCTCCTCTGAGCGGTCATATTAAAGCGACGTCCGTTCATTATTACGTGGCAACAGCTGCATCAGCTGTCGAGTGTTTTGTCATATTTTATAATCTCTGTTAGATCAGCTGAACATTGTTCCCCCACATATTTACCTTGAATTCATTGAGAGTGCGGTATAATGAGACAATAACAGGCTACAGATGCGGACACACACACACAAATATATTTATATAAATATATGCAATTTAAAGTATGAGAGCACTCTCATAATAACGTAACACAATCAGAGACTGAAATGGGGAATTGAAATTACGGGCCAAAAGTTGTATTTGCAAGTATTAAAAGTAAGCAGAGGACACCAAACCAACTGAGACCTGTCTGTCCGCCGCATCTGCGCACACATTGTACCACACACACACCTACACACTGTACAGGACATACCTACACACTGTACCACACACACACACACACACACACACACACACACACACACACACACACACACACACACACACACACACACACACACACACACCTACACACTGTACCACACACACCTAAGCTCCTAAAGCATAATCAGGCTACAGCCGTTGTGTATTTTAGTATGTGAAGCACTAAATGTTCTTAGAAAAATATCGACTCTTTGTTTGTATATATCTACTAAACTAAAGCAAATAAAGAGAGTAGGTCTGTTATACTGAGTGATATTTATTTTACACACTGCTCTGCTTTCTGCAGGACCTCACAGCTGTTCTCACTGTAAACATCGCGTTGCGATGAGAGCAGTTTCTAAAATAATATCCAGGGGATGCATGCAGAGCTGTCATTGGCTGAGATAAGTCCGGCCGTGTGTCACGCCTCCACCGTTCCCGGAAATGCATCCGCGGAGGAGCCGTGGAGGAACCATCAGTGTATCCTCGGTTATAGCTCCTCCAGAGAGCCTCCTCGACGCTCGATCCTCGGTCCTCGGTGTGCATTTAGAGAAATGAGACGTCCTTCAAAATGGCGCGCTGAAATTCATTTCCGGGTCACTACCGGAGGACCGAGGAGTCGAGGAGTCGAGGAGGGGAAATTTGAGTATTGAGAAGCCTCTTAAGTGAACGGTGACTGCAAAAACTACACTGCGCATGCTCAGAGTATTTTCCTATTTAATGTGTGTGGCAAAAAATAATGACCATAGGGGCAAAGTGCTGCCATCCCCACCATACGTCATCTCACATAATTCAGAGCTGATTGGCTGTAAGTACGTGTGCCGCGAAAAGTGTGGTGTGTGAAGAGGAGGAGAGAGAGCTGCAGTGAGGCGTCCTAAAACCAGGAAGTAAGCTGCGCATGGCTTCCCTCCACAAAAAAGCAACGAGATTTCTCCATAGGATTTTAGAAAATAGCTCAAAATAAGATCTGTGGGAAACGTAGCTGTTAGATAAATGTACGTTTTGTTCAGCCGGATAATATCCACAATATCTACCCTACTTTTATCATTTTCGAATCATACATCTATTGATTAGATTAGATTTATGATAGACTTTTTAAACTACAAGAAGATAAGGAGGACTTTTACAAAAAAGTAATAGAGATTTTTGTCCAGAGGGATAGGCAAATGGACTTAATCTTCAAGTCAAGGTAAGACTGCAATTTTATTGAAAATGGGATATTACTAAGAGAGAACAATTCAATATTTAAATGATACAATTACATTTTTGTGGGTATCCTTCTGTTGAACTGTCTGTTTAAAAGTAATTGAAGCATCAGACAAAAAAAGCTTTTGAAAATAATATTATATTTTGATTTAATATATTTGTAAACCTAAAGAGTCAGTGCCAGTGCCTCACCAGCCATGAACCTCTCTGCAGAAGCTTATATATAGACATCTGAGTTTTTTGTGCCCCACCACTTTTGTACATATAGAAACGCCACTGACAATATATTGCTATCGCCGTGTCCGACAAGTCGTTCTTGGCGGTAATGTGTGCATTACACAGGGTGCATTACACCAGGACTGCTGTGCGCATGACAGGAAAGTTTGATCGCGGGAAATATAGTCACCCTCCTTATTAATATTAATGGAGTCCAGTTTGTTGGCCTACAGAGAAGTTATACAAAATATGATAAAAGATGGTTATACTGATCAAAATATATCCGATCATCTCCACTATGAATGTGGCTTAACAAAAGGGTTCTCCCCAGGGCCGGCCCTGACCAATTTGCCGCCCTAGGCAAGATTTTAGCTGGCGCCCCCCCACCCCCCAAATGCAGACACTCACTATGATTCGCACGTGCATGGTTGTGGCATGACCACAAAAACAAAGATATTGACACAAGATGTGTGCAACTGTATTTAGTTTCCTATCCATTTGAACATGATTTAAGTGGGGGGGGGGGGGGGGGAAGACTTTTTTTTATATTGAAGTTAAAAGCATCAATCTGGTGCACTTTGAGAGCAACATTAGGAGATCTATGGAAACATCTCTCAACACCCAGATGACACAGAACTGTAAGCAGATTTTCTTTTTCTTTATGGATATTTTACAAATCACTCCCCTTTCAAACTGTATTCTTGTTTATTAATAACAACTTTTTTTTACTGTCAGTATTTTATACCTGTTTTTCACCTATTCTCTTGTTTTTTTATAACTATAATGATCATATAAAGGTGTGCCTTTACCTCACTGAGCTGAGGTTATCAGAGCCTCTCAGTCTTTCAGGAGAGAGCTCTCTAAAGCTCTCCCCCTCGCGGCCGCTTACACAGTAAATTCCAATGTTAATAAAAGCACACAGAAGCTGTGTACGTGTTTTGGGAGTTTGATTTATTTTAAATGAATACAAATACAAAATTAAAACCTATAATTGCACACTAAAACCATTATTTCAAAAAAAGAACAATTTCACATAAACCTTTGGTTTTTACTGGGACTGGGGCAGTTCAACTTGATTTTGGGGGGGGGGTGTGTGCCATAGTTTATGGGTGCTGTACGCAATATAGGCGTAGTTCTGTTAGTATAAGATAATAAGATGTACTTTGTTGATCCAAAATCGGGAAATTGTGTTGTTATGAAATTAAAAAAAAATATTTATTTTTTATTTCTAACTTCTTTTTTTTTTTTTTTTTCGGCGCCCCCTATGGGTTGATGCGCCCTTAGCATTCGCCTATACTGCCTATGCCGAGGGCCGGCCCAACTTCTCTCAAACAAACATCCGTTGCTTTTGTACCCAAAATGGTATAGGCAGAGAGAGTGCACGATTCCCAACTGGAAGTAGAGGTTGCTAAAGCAGCTGTTGAGGTGAGGTAGGCCTATGGCTTAATTCAGTGATGTAAAGTAATTACGTAGATTTACTCAAGTACTGTAGTTATTACTTCATAGTAATAGAGTGGTGTAGTGAAGCGTCCTAAACCCCGGAAGTAAGTTCCTTCTGGTTCCCTCGCCAAAATCTATGCAATTTCGCCATAGGATTTTGGAAAATAGCTCGAAATAATGTCTGTGGTTGACACACATTTAAGAGACGGATCACGTTTTGTTCAGTTGGATAATCTCCACATGTCTACCCTACTTTTATAATCATAAATCGAATCGAAAGATTTATGATTTTAGGACGTGTCACTGCACGACTCTATAGCCTACTGTTGGGTTTCGGAATGCTGGGAGGAGTAAATGTCCAGAAAGAATCCAAGACACTTCTTGTAAAATTGACAGGGTTTTAATTATAGTAAACATGACGTTCCTCTGAGGCTGCGACGGGAGAGGGGCCGTATAAACGTTTCAGCTCCGATTATAGACTCTCTGGTACTTCCAGTCTTCTCCCATTTAATTGGTTGACGGCGTCATATTCCGTTGCCCTCTATTGACGTAGCTAAACATCCATTCATAAGCATTTAAATAGCTATATACATGATAGTTAACCATATAGTAACAGTTGATATGTTAGCATCGATGAGTGGCAGTTGGAGACAGTGTGTTTAGTATGTAACTACACACGTTTTTATCCATCTCTTCACTAATGCTGCTTGATATGCTACATCCTACTGTGCTAAAAACAATGCAACTTCCGGTTCCGGAAGCTACTACCCCCGATATTTGTCCGTGGGGGAACAATACATCAGTGGACTAAAGTTCCGGTTTCATTCGTTCTCACAATACAAACAAATGTAACGAGCCCTGAATTATGGGTTTTCTTTGAGACGTAGGAGCTGAGTTGAGGCTTAATGTGACAGAAATACTCACTAATAACTTATTATTATTTACACATAATTGTGTAAATAATAATGAGATAACTATTCTGTTTTTTTTTGTTTCAATTAGAACTAAAAAAAAAACGGTTAAAACGTACCTTGGTCCTATTTAGTTTTTGTTTTGTGTTTACAAATTCAGACTGGACCAACATATGGAAGAAAAATGATGACTGGTTACCTGGCCTCAAAAGGAATCCGAGCATCAGAGGGGCGTGTTGGTCGTGTCCTCAGAGAAACTAACCAGCCATATCATGCAGAGCGGTATCGTGTAGGTATTATTAAAAAACATCTAGATTTTCCTGTATTGTACATTGCTGTGAACATATTGTGAGAACAATAACATTGTGTTTAATTCCTCAGAGATTAAGGAATTTAAATCCAGTGCCATACAGTGCAGAGTACATGGGTCACAAATTGCACATTGACCAAAACGAGAAACTGGTGATGTATGGGGTGACCCACGTCCTTGTCGTGGACGGATTCTCCAGCAACATTGTAAGCCACTCCACCATGCCAGTGAAAAACAACCTGACCATATATCAAGAGGTTTACCAGTAAGTTTCAGTGCCCTGTTTCTGTTATAATAATATAATAATAACCTAATAAAAAGGTTGCAAACAGCAGACAGTAAATAATTTAGTAAACATTTAGCTAAATAAAAACACAATGGCTAAATGTAGCTTTATTTGAACAGTTTTATTTGGGAAAAATATTGTAAATCGAAAACTACTGACAGGTAACCACTGTATATTGTACATTACTTGGTAATTGATTGATGAGATCAACATTTTAACTGCGTACAAAATTCGCTTTAGCAATGCTTAGGTTGTAACAACAAACATGAAATTCTGTTACATGTCATAAGACTTTTGTATTGCTGTTTTGCAGGAGTGCTGTCCTACGATATGGAATGTGGGACCAAATCCGAGTAGACCATGGAAAAGAATTCTACTTGACTCTTTTCATGCAGGAGAAATTGGCAGACTACCGGAATAACACAGGCAGACAGCCATACATGCAAACAAAGTCAACACAGGCGAGTTGTTTTTTTATCTGAATTGCAATCAACGTGTTCATACATTACATCACATGTCACTTGTTAGACGCTTTTATCCAAAGCGACTTACATACTCAACACTGTGGACAATCCCCACATAGCCATTTTTGTCTTTTATTCCTCACTTTATCTGCTGTAATCATGTAAATTACCCTGTGGCGAGACAAATAAAAGATTTCTGATCTCATTCCATTATTCACCCAACTGCTAGCTGATAAAGCTGTCAATAGATCCATGGCGTTCACTAAACTTCTCTAGGGGACTGCTAGCTTTTTCCTATGACATAGGAGAGATACACAGTACTTTTGAACTGGATACAACAGGAAATGGATCAAATACAAAGCCGGAAATTGGGAAATTACAATGTGCTCTCTACATTTGACTCTTCTCATTTTTGTTTACTTTAAATTACAGAATCATATTATAGAAAGGATGTGGCCAGAGGTAAACAACAGGGTAAACTACCCTCTGAAATATGGGCTCAGAACAGTCTCATAATACACACATGCGCACAGAAGGATTCACACTTGTATTTCATGATCCAACAAAAGGATTCACACTTGTATTTCGGGATCCACACTTGTGTTTTTCAATGCACACACAAATGTATTCCGTTTCATATACATGTAAATAAAATCCAAATACAGAAAAAAGTTTTACATGTGTATTTTTGATCCTCACATATTTGTTTTCCGTTTAAAACCTCTGAACCTGCAACACAAACCGCTTTCTGTGCACGGATCGCTGTGCATTCGTGTGTGGGTTTTTTGAGACTCCCCTGACGGTCAGCCGATTCGTACTTGTAATTATTTCTATCTATAGCCAATCAGATGTCTCCTCAATTCTAAGCCAATCACATGAGCGCGCCCCCACGAGGGTAGATTTCTTGCGTTCATGACGTAGCGCTTCATGTACGCATTTTGCGCAGTCCGGAGCTGACAGCTCCATGGAGCCTGCCTGCAGGCGCTAATCTCAGGACACCCTCCACTCTCAGTACAGCGCCACTTTCCGAACAGGAAATGCACGCAAATACAAGCCTTTATATTATTAAGGTACAGCGCCACTTTCCAAACCATTGATGAATGCTTGTGTACACAAAAACGGCAGGAAAAACCGTTTTAAATGTGTGTTTCCTGTGTGGCGAATACAGCTGCTTTATTTATGTCTGTATGAGCAGGGTGCGAACTAGAGATGGGCGAGTCATGATTCATCCGGATCATTAACCCGGATCCTAGTAATGAGCCGGTCGTGACGAGTCTCCCTCTCGATTAACCCGAGTCCTTTGAGTCCTACACCTGATGTGACGTAACAATTAAAACTATAAATTGCGTCACTCTTTACTCTCTTTATAACGTGTACAATCACATTACAACGTTGTTGTATCCAGAGATCCAGCAGACTCGTCGCCATGCACGAATCAACAGCAAATTCAGCCTCTCCTCCGGCTCCCGCGAGAGTCCCGTGAGCCGTGAGTGAGCCGTGAGTCGTTGGACTCGCGGGAGCCGTGAGTGAGCCGTGAGTCCGCAAATCTCTGAGTCTGCTGCGACTCGTCGAGGGAGCCGTGGAACTCGCGGGAGCCGTGCGAGCCGGAGGAGGGGCTGAGTCTGCTGTAGATTCGTGCATGGGGACGAGTCTGCTGGATCTCTGGATCTGCTGCCTGCTATATGTTACGGCTCTGAGTCCTCGTAGGCTACTGGTCTCTCTCGATCATTGACCTGGATTCATGGATCCCGCGATTTTTCCGGCTCTAAATTAAGTTTCAGTGTAGACTTCTAACAAAATGGTCATGTTGTGCAACAGTCTCCTCAGGAAATGCAGCTATTATTACAGGAGACTCTCCTGTAATAATAGCTGCATTTCCAATAAGGAATCGGATCTTACTTGGAAACTCGTTTATTTTGAACATGGCACACAAAAAGAAACAAATTATAGAACATTTCAAAACAGTTGTAATTATATATTATTATTATATATATTATACAATTATTATTATTATTATTAAATGAAAACACAATTGTGCAAAATTAGCTTAAGTACAGGAACATATTAAAATAACTATATACATATAATGCAAAACACTTGTTTTTTTAAAAGGCACACACACACACATGTTTTATTAAAGCAAAATACACTGTGTAGCGGAGGTTAATGTAACGTTAGTGTTTGATGTTCTCATAAACGAGTCATGTTTGTTATAGAACTTGGTTTAATAACCTTGATAGTAACGGAGCAACATACATACACCTGGTAGTTATCACAACACTACTCGTGTGCCGCATGTAGATCCCTACATCCGGTACAGTGTCTGCAGAAGGACCAAAGAGACCAAATGCGAATACTCTACATCCCCTTTCTTTAGCTCTTCCTACAGTAGTGAACAAAACTGTTATACTGAGCACATATGACAGAACATACAGGATGCTGCAAATGTACACATTATCAAACTATGTGTGCATTTAGTAACTGATGAACACAGAGGCTATCTCAAAGAAGGAGTGCAGCATTTAACTCAGTAATTACTACAGTAACAAGTAGATTACTAGAATAGAATACATTTGCACTATGCAACAAAACTTTAGGCCTCAATATGGCATAACTGTGTGAACTAACAGTTTAGAGTCATTGTTCTCAGAGTGGTATGCTTATGCATACATGACAAAGTTTCAGTCTCTGTATTTGGGATTAGGCTTGATAGCACGGCCTGAGCGTGTCCTGTAGACACTCTCAGGAGTGTCTGGCAGCAGTTTAGCTGTGGGAACATCAGCCCTCATGTGTTCACTGTTCAGTGATTCCTGTGTGTTACAATCTGTGAACTCAAGTCCTGTGTCCTGATGATCAGTGTCACTTGTGGAGGTGTGTGACGGGACGGGCTCAGCTACAGGCAGAATGTGCCTACGATTCCTTCTGTACAGCTTCCCGTCTGAGTGGACGACGTATGACCGGGGTTCCTTGCAAATCTCTTGAATCATTCCAGTCCTGTTGTAACCTTGTGGGGTCTGCATCCTAACAACCTGTCCTTCCATCAAAGGTTGTAGTGGTCGGCTTGACTTATCATAGCACTGTTTTTGATACAGCCTCTTGTTTAGAAGCTGGGCTTTTACCTCTTGTGGATGACGCATGTGTGGCTCAAGCAGCTTCACCGAGACTGGGAGTGTTGTACGTGTTTGTCTCGACATCAGTCTCTGTGCAGGAGATCCTAATTTTGCGTCACGTGGTACATTCCTGATGTTTAATAGGTTGAGAAAAACATCAGTTCCATCTCTATGAGATTTCTCCATGAGCTGCTTAGCACTGCGCACAGCTCGTTCAGCTAGCCCGTTGGACTGGGGATACTCAGGGCTGCTGGTAATATGAGTGAAGTCCCACTGTGAAGCAAAGTCTTTAAAGCGCTGGCTAGTAAACTGCCTCCCATTGTCTGACATGAGGGTGTGAGGTGTTCCATGAACTGAGAAATGTCTTTTCAGCTTTGCAATGACTGTTGCTGCAGTGATATCACGAAGCATGTCGATCTCATACCAGCCTGAATATGAGTCCACTAGCACTAAGTATTGCTGATTGTGCCACTCAAAGATGTCAGTTGCTACAGTTGACCACGGCAGGTCTGGAACTGGATGCAGATGGAGTGGTTCTTTCTGCTGGTGTGGTTTTGTGCTGTTGCACACAGAGCATGACTGTATTTCTGTGTGAATGTTGTCTGTCATAGTTGGCCAGAAAACAATGCCACGTGCTCTCCGCTTTGTAGCTTCTTCGCCAGGATGTCCTCTGTGCATGATGCTGATGTATTCTTTCTGTAGTGACAGAGGAATAACTGCTTTGTGACCCTTCATTATGACTCAATTTTCAACAATCAGTTCGTCTCTGAAAGGGAAATACGGTCTAATGGCATGTGGAAGATTATGCTGTTTAGCGGGCCACCCGTGTCTGATAGTGGTGCTGAGTGTTTGCAGAGTCATGTCTTCAGCGGTGTGCCTCTTTAACTCTTCTAAGCGAGAAGAAGATATGTAGTTAACAGTCATCACGTCGAAGTTGTCCTCTTCTTCAGCTTGCTGAACTGTGGAGCTGCGGGGAGCTCGCGACAAAGTGTCAGCCAGGAACATTTGCTTTCCACATTTGTACACAAGAGTGATGTCGTACTTTTGTAGTCGTAGCATCATTCTTTGTAGTCTTGCAGGTGCTGTGTGTATGGGCTTTTTAGTATGGTGACGAGGGGCTGGTGGTCTGTTTCAATAGTGACTGGTTTACCATAGATATAGTCATTGAATTTTGAACATGCAAAGACCACTGCCAACAACTCTTTTTCGATTTGAGCATATCTGGTTTCTGTTTCAGTTAGTGTACGCGAAGCATACGCTACAGGTTTTCCTTCCTGCAAACACGCTGCACCGAGTCCGTACTGTGAAGCGTCACAGGTAAGTGTCACTGGCTTGTCAACGTCGTAGTATAGCAACACCGGTGGGCAAGACATGCGTTTCTTTAAATCTTCAAAAGCTTTCTGCTGCTGTTCGTGCCATGTCCATTCTGTGTCTTTATGTGTGAGCTGCCGTAGTGGAGCTGATAGCTGGCTGAAGTTTGGTATGAACTTTCCAAGATAGTTGACCATCCCCAGAAATCTTTGTAAGGCTGGGACGTCTGCTGGCACTGGCATCTCCTTAATAGCACTTGTTTTGGAAGGATCTGCTTTGAGTCCTTCACTGGTGAAAACATGGCCGACATAGCCGACTTGGCTTAGCCTGAACTTGCACTTGAGGGGGTTAAGCCTTAAGTTTACCTCCCTGACCCTGTTGAGCACTTTTCTCAGGTTGGCATCGTGCTCTGCAACATCTTTACCTGCAATAATGATATCATCAACGATTATTTCACAGGGGTATCCGTCGAAAATCTGTTCCATGGAGCGCTGGAACACCTCGCTGGCAGAATTGATTCCAAATGGCATTCTTAGAAATCTGTAACGACCAAAAGGGGAGCTGAAAGTGGTTAACATGGAAGACTTATGGTCGAGTGGAATCTGCCAAAAAGATCTCTTTGCATCTAATACAGAAAACATAGTTGCTTTTGACATGTGTGTGGCGACTTCTTCCACAGTACGCATAGGATGGTGTGGTCTTTTCAGAGCCGTGTTCAAGTCTCTTGGATTGATGCATATCCTGATTTCTTGTTTGTCCTTTTTGCTAGTGGCTACCATAGAGGACACCCAATCAGTGGGCTCTGAGACAGGAATGATGACGCCCAGTTCCTGCATCTTGTCGAGTTCAGCTTTGACTCTGTCTTTCATAGCCACAGGTATGCGATGTGCAGGACGAACGACTGGTTTTACATCTGGGTCGAGAGTCATGGAGTACGTCACAGGTAGCTTTCCAAGCTCATCAGAGAAGAGATCGCTGTATTCTGTTTGGATCTCAACTGAAAAATCATCGTCAGTGGGGCTTAATTGATGAACTGCTTCACTGAATGAAACTAGTCCCATCCGTCTGCACGCTCGTAGCCCAAGCAGTGGCAGGACATCCTCTTCCACAATGTAGAATGGCAGTGTGTGGACTTTTCCCACTAGGTGGCACTGCAGTCTGACTACGCCCGCAGTTTTGATTTTGCTACCACCATATGCAACAAGATTAGTGGATTTAAAACACGTCTGTATTTTTTCATCTCCTTTTATCACATTGAATGACATTTTTGACATAACATTGCACTTCACACCAGTGTCTACTTTCATCTCGACTACATTGTCATTGATTTGCACTGTGACAAAAGCCTCATCATTTTTATCGATCTGTGCATCAGTTGCGTCAACACTTACTTGCAGTGTTACGCCGTCAACATAGAATGTTTCATCTGTAGTTGTATCAGCTTGATCAGGTTCTAGTTGATGAACTATCCTCCTGGGCCCTTGCTTGTTATATGCTTGTTGTATGGAATTGCAACACTTCTTGAAATGATTCCACTTTTTGCAGGTATGACACTGTTGACCATTTGCTGGACAGTTGTCCCTCTTTGCTGCATGACTACCTCCACAGTTGTAGCAGTTGGAAATAGAGCTAGCTCCATTTGCCTGAGGTTTCCTTTTGTTGTCGTATTTTCGTGTTCCTCTCTGGTAAGTCTGAACTGAATCCACATTTGTGGCAGAGTGCTGTGGCATAGCTAGCGTTTTATTGTGCTCTTCAGTCATCTCATGGATCTGACATATGTTAACAGCTTTGATTAGTGTTAAATCACAGTCTCTCAGGAGCACTTTCCTTAAGTTGTCATTACTGATACCACAGACCAGTCTATCTCTGGTTAGTTCTTCATAGAGATTCCCAAATTTGCAGCTCTTTGCCTTGATCCTTAAAGCACTGACATACGATTCAATTGACTCACCGATTTTTTGATTCCTTGTATTGAACTTGTGTCTTTCCATAGTGACATTTGTTTGAGGGTTACACATCTCCCTAAATTTCCTTTTTAGACACTCCGGGTCTTCTTTAGACTCGGCATGAGTGATGATGGGCGCATCCTCGCCAGGACCCCTCACTTCAGCCGCATAGACGAAAGACCTCTCGCGCTCGATGGCCTCTGATCCCGCTATATTGAGGAGAATGTATGCTCGTGTCCGTGCTGGCTTGTCATAGTGTGCCGCCGCGATGAAAATGTCATATTCCTGTTCGAATACTCGCCAGTTCTCTGCGATGTTACCGTCAAAGACGAGTGGGTCGGGTCTCCGGAATCCTTCCGCCATGTTAGCTTAGCTGCATGCGTCGTGTTGGAGCAGGCTTAGTTGTCCTCTCAAACGTCACCCAGACGTGAAAAATCCGCCGTAAAAAAAACTCCGGAGACTTGACTTCTGACACCATGTTTGATGTTCTCATAAACGAGTCATGTTTGTTATAGAACTTGGTTTAATAACCTTGATAGTAACGGAGCAACATACATACACCTGGTAGTTATCACAACACTACTCGTGTGCCGCATGTAGATCCCTACATCCGGTACAGTGTCTGCAGAAGGACCAAAGAGACCAAATGCGAATACTCTACAGTTAGTTTAATATGCTGGTTAAATGCAACAACTTTTCGGTTTCACCGGTAGGATTTCTACGGTCTTGGTCATGCTGACTCATATGACTCAAATGACTCGTATGATCCGGATCTCTTCAATGATTGACTCAGAAGACTCCGAGTCCATAAAATGATCCGGATTTGCCATCTCTAGTGCGAACTGGAGGGGAGCAGGGGGAGCTATAGAGAGGCGAAGTCCCTCCCTTTCCGGGAGCCTCCATGGGACCCCGGAAGCGTAAAATTATACATTGAAGTCAATGGAGAGAGAAAGGTTATCTTTTGATCCCGTTTGAATTGTGCCACGAATGACACATATGATGTTTGTCAATTTAAAAGAATATTTTGCAAGTCAAAAAAATTAAAATGTGTCGTAAAACTGTGAAGTTACACATTTTTTTGTGTGAAACCGCTGAGTGAACTACAGGTCTCTCGTCTCGCACAATACGCGTCACCATCACAAAGATGGCCGTCACGTTAGCAAATTTCACCTGTTTCTTTCAGAATGAGAATAAAAGTATAAAACGAGGTGACTACAAGTCTGGACACGTTGAGAGCTGTACATACACGAAAGGGGAGTTAGTCGGTTCTGTAAGAGCAGCGGGACCGGCTTTACAAGATGTTGGTGAGTAATATGAGTGCAATGTGTAACGTTAATGTCAGCTAGCTAACATTAGCTAACAAGGTACACTAACGTGTTTTGTTTCAGTAACTAGTGTTCTCCTTTAGAACTTCGTGGTCTGTGTGTGCTGTGGATAACATTAGTGTTCACAAGAACAAGGTAAACTCCCGTGTTTTGTTTTAGTTGCTCTTCAGATTGAAGCGGCCAGTTTTATATCGCCTATACAGGATATTCTATACTGTATGTGTGATCTCCTTTTACATCTCGATGTGTCATTTGAGTTTATTTGCTGTGTGTAGATTCAAGGATTTTGGTGACATGAACATGACCATCGCGGAGGCAGTCCAGTTACCATCCTTCTGTCTCCGTGAGGAGGGTGGGTCATATATCACCCATACTGGCACCAGGTCCAAGGGCAGCTGCACATCACAGACCGGAGTCTCTGCTACTTTGTTGTGTGGACCACGAAGGAGGCGATCATCATCCTCATCCCCAAAGACCCTGCATGGCATGGAAATCTCCTCCTCCTGGAACAATTCTACACCCAGCATATGCTCCCTGTGTTGGCCAGTAGAGAGGAGGACATTTAAATAAACATACTCTTAACACCCTCAGACTCTGCGTTGTGTTCCGTATGTGCGATGGGTGTTATGCAGAGGGGAGGAAAACAGGACACAGCAGATTGGGATTGTGGTGGAGATGCTGAGCAGTTATTTAATTGTTGCATGTAATTATTATTGTACTGCGTGCTTCTTAGTTATTCCATCTTTTGCTGTACATACATTGTATGCAACTCTATATTTACTTGTTATCTACCACACTTCCTTCTACATCATACACCATCATTATACATGATGGTGTATATAGGATATATATATTTGTATACATTACACATCTGTAAATTGTATAATTTAATTTTTCGTATTTGGGATTGTTGGAAACGTCTTTTTGATCTCTCTGTCTATAAACACAAACTGAGTAAGATTGACAATAAAGTTGACTTTGAAAAATATATATATTCTTTATGAAAATAGTTGCCTGTTGGCGAAATGAATCCAAATGAAATGTTGGACTGAACTACAACTACGCCTTTAAATCTCTACGGACTGTTCTTCAGTGGGATGGCAAGTTCCTATCTTTAAACATTTATTAGTTTTTTCTCAGAACAGATTTGATTGAAGTTAATTTAACTTTGCCGACCATGTAAGGTCATTATTAAAAAGGTACAATCAATTTGTTTAGGGTTGACTAAAATAATGATAAACATTTCATTTGGATAATTTACTGACAGAATAAGAAACTCAATAATGCTCTACTCACCTGTTCCTTTTTATAAAGTGAAACAGTTGAAACGATAGATTTTTAGTAAACTTAAAAACAACCTTCTCCAAAAGCTATCAAGGAATATACCGAATACTTATTTTAGAACTTTATTACATATTATTTGTATATAGTTTGAATGATCCATAATTGACAGAAGCTTGTGTTTACACTGACCTGTTACTCATATAGTAATGTCTTTGTAACTTCAGTAAACCACTACCTCACTAATTTCTTTCATTCATCACGGTTCAGTAAACTAAGTGACACATGAACCGGTTTGATCATTATAACAACGTAGGATTGCAACTCTTTGAAACTGTAGGTGGCTCTTAAAAGAGCCGTTGTGTTTGGGTGTGCTGGTCTCAGGTCAGTCTAAGCCCTCTCTCCGCGGATGCAGCCGGATGTCCTTGGGCATGATGGCGACCCTCTTTGCTTGGTTCATCTTACTGGGGGCAGCTAAATGGATGTCGGTGCAGTCCACAGTCATTGTGCAGTTGAAGGCAGAATGGATGAAGGCAGAATGAATGTATTATTGACTTCATGTCATACAATACATTGACTTTATTTGTAATTGTGTGAAAACATATGAGCATAATGATTAGCAAGCAGGACCTGCAGGAACAGAGCACGGTGATGGATGGAGCTGGGAAGAGAGAAGAATAAAGAAAACAGATCAACTTCATTTTCGGATATTAAAAATTCAATTTCAAAACAAGTTGCCGCTCCTACAGTTTTCTAGTGTGTAAAGATGATTTCACTTGACCTATGCAAAATATCACACTCAATAGATGTGTGTCTCTGGGGGGTGCATTGTGCCTTTGATGTATATAAATAATATACCATAACCAAATACTATTACGTACAGTGGAAATCAGGTTGCCAGAGCAGGTCAGTGTGCATGTTCCTCAGGGTCTCAGCAGTTACAGGTGAGGGAAAGGAAATAAAAGAGAAAAAGGTCAGTAACAACACTTTAAAGTAACACAACAGTAACACTTTGAATAATTATCTCTTCTAATAATTTTCTCTCAGTAATCACTCAACTACTGTCTTTCCAACAAACAGATTGACTCACCCTTACTGTCATCACAATGAAACACGTCCAGAAGAATCTGTCATGCAAAGCTCCCTGCCTGCCTTCGACTCTCCCTGACTGCTTCCCTAGCACCCGGTGGATGGCGCAGTCGGCTACTCTTCAAATGTTTCACGAAATGCTTACCATCTACTCTTACTCTTACTTCATGTAATAAAATAATAACTTCATGGTAAGGCTACTAAAAATGACAAGGCTACGTAATGTAATGCTAACTAACGTGCTCGCTACTCGTCGCTACTAGCTAGGTAGCTAACTTGACTGTGTTCCATGCACAACATGTATATTACCTGAGATGTCTGATCCGGCGACTCCTGGTCCTTTCATCAGACGGGAAGCGATAGAACGAGCAAGTGGTTTGATCACTTATGTGATTACAACCTGGTACAAAGCACACATGCATCTTGTAAAAGTGAATTTATTTTTAGCAATCTCTTATTTATTGGAGGGAATAAATCGGTTATGAGATCTTCTTCTTCTTCTTCGCTTTAATTACGAGTCGCAACCACTTGGAGAATTATCGCCTGTGACATCACTTACGCGAGCCAGAATGGGATTTGTAGTCTTTGTAGTCGCGTATTTTTCATAGTCTTATATTTCAACAGTTTTACGACAAAATGTGACTTTTTTGACATGGAACTTATTGTTTAAGATTGACAAACATCATATGTGTAGTTCGTGGCACAATTCAAACGGGATCAAAAGATACGTGTTCTCTCTCCATTGAATTCAATGTTAATTTTTCGCTTCCGGGGTCCCATGGGCCGGAAGTAGATGGGCGTGACTTCGCCTCTCTATAGCTCCCCTAGTAGTGACATGAGCTCCCCTGGGAACATGGTTTGTGAAATTTGGGGGGAGCTCTCTAAAATACTGATATGATGACCAAATAAATTCCATTTTGGGCATGTTTTTTTTTTCAAAGGTGTAAAATAAGTGAAATAAAATTATAGTTTATGATTCATGAAAAAAGTGTCGCCTGCTTGCACGCTGCCCGCAGCTCCACCCACTACCCACTCACTCACAAGCTCGTTTAGTTGGCACTGCATGTTTACCAGGCATTGTTGCTGCGGTGGTCCCGCGGCCGCCGGCTGGCTGGACCAGCCAACAGTGGAGTGAGTGGATCACATTTTTGAGACATTTTAAGTTGATTTAATTAAACAGTCAAACGTTACATTGGTGGTCCGTGGATTACTTATTATCAAGTTGATTGAAGTTTGCGTAGCCCATACATGCTCGGGAAATCTGTTGACATGAACATGATCCATCGGGACGTTTCATGTAAATGTAGACCTGTGGCATCACCCCGTGTGCAACAGATTTTCTCTATATAATAGGCCTATGTCTGTGCTGTTGCTATTAATGCACGGATCAGCATTTGCGGGGGGGGCCCCGCAAAAAAAAAAATCCCGGCTCCCCCGGTGACCGTGGTATAGTTCGCACACTGTGTATGAGTTGTTGTGAGTGTGCAGGGAGCAGCTACAGGTTAGCTTAGCCTAATCGATCAGTGCACTACGAAGCCAGTGCTAGACAGTGAACTGTCAACGGGGGGGAGCCCCGCCGGTCATTATCGGCCGATATTCACTCTTAATAGTTCGATCGGTGCTCTCTATAAAGGCCGATCAGGAGAGCTAGATCTGATCGATATGGACATAAACGCGAGTGGAGTATAACCGGACGCGAGAGAGAGATCAGATCAGCTGCTGAGTCTGATGGAGACACGCTGCTCTGCATGATCACCTGATGCTCCGCCCTCTGTTTAGCGAGCTGACCGGACTGCGCAAAATGCGTATATGAAGTAATCTTACCCTCGTGGGGGCGCGCTCATGTGATTGGCTTAGAATGAAGGAGACATCTGATTGGCTATAGATAGAAAAAAATTACAAGTACGAATCGGCTGACCGTCAGGGGAGTCTCAAAAAACCCACACACGAATGCAAAGCGATCCGTGCACAGAAAGCTGTTTGTGATTGTAGGTTCAGGGGATTTAAACGGGAAACTAATAAGTGAGGATCAAAAATACATATGTAAAACTTTTTTCTGTATTTGGATTTTATTTACATGTTTATGAAACGGAATACATTTGTGTGTGCATTGAAAAACACAAGTATGGATCCGGAAATACAAGTTTGAATCCTTCTGTGTGCATGTGTGTATTATGAGACTGTTCTGAGCCCATACTGAAAGGCGCACTCAACCACCTTGTTGACCAGGAGGAACTAAATCTCGAAGACAACATCACACGATATTGTGTGTCCACTCTTACCTGTCAGGTAGCCAAAATTGGACTTGACCGGATGGTGCAGTCCTGGAATGCACACAGAATCCAAGGTTTGTATAGCAGTTTTCAGAATGTTACTTAAGCCCCATAACAAATGACCTTCTTTATGCATTTTTACAAGTTGTACTTATATCCTACATTTGTTTCTCTCTGTATCCCCTTTTTTACACTAGGTTGATGGAAATGTTTAAATGTGGCATGTATATATTTCAATAATTGTCTGAGTAAAGACATATCTACTATCTAGTTTATAGATTGCTCTTATTGCATGAAACATATATTTTTGGTAAGTAGGCCTACATAAACAGTCAAATTAAAACCATACTTTTTAAAGTTTGTAAGAAGTGTACTAATAGCACAAGTAAAAAAATGTGTAAGGGCAGGCTATGATTACACGCTGTGTGAGGTTCATTGATATGCATGATATGTAACATTACACTAACAATGGCCACTTATTTGTGTTTTTTTTTAAGGTAAGGGTATCCCAGATCAACTTGCTCATGGTGGGTGCCCAAAGAGACTGCCTGCAGATCTTTTGCCTGAAGCTACAGATGCTGCAGACTGCTATCATCAGGAAGTGGGGTCCTCTCTGACACGAGTGTCGCTGTTTGGGAGAAACCCATTTGCCACTGTAGCTGCATACGTAAGGCAATACAATCAAACACTATTATTGTATCATCCACGCACCAACAGAACATTTGGAAATCAACCATTAATCAGAGGTTGTCGAAGTACTCAGATGTTGTACTTGAGTAAAAGTAAAAGTACTCAGATCTTGTACTTGAGTAAAAGTAGAAGTAATCAGATATTGTACTTGAGTAAAAGTAGAAGTACTCAGATCTTGTACTTGAGTCAAAGTAGAAGTACTCAGGTCTTGTACTTTAGTCAAAGTAGAAGTACCAGAGTGTAGGAATACTCTGTTACAGTAAAAGTCCTGCATTCAAAATGTTCCTCAAGTGAAAGTATAAAAGTATTCTCATCAAAATATAGTGAAAGTAGCGACAGTAAAAGTAGTCATTGTGCAGATTGGTCCATTTCAGGACAATATATATGATATGTTTTATAATGATTGATCATGAAAGTGTTCTCAAAGCTGGTAAAGGTGCAGCTAGTTTGAATGACTTTGTATACTGCAGGGTAGCTTGTGAATGTACTCCAGGTGGAACTAAAGTCTGATTTAAGTGTTGATTACATTTCACATAATTAATCCAAATCTGTAAAGTTACTAAAGGTTTTTAAATACATGTAGTGGAGTAAAAGTGGCTACGCTTTAAACTCTAAAATATAGTTACAGAAAGACAGACAGACATCGAGATAGAAAGACATCGAGACAGACATATACATAGAAAGACAGACATACGGACAGGCTGTATTCTGTACTTGTATGTATGAATATAATAATATACGTATATTGGTAACGCAGTCTAAAGGCAAAGACGTAGAACCTTTATTTTGAAGAGTACAGCGCAAGCATAGGGCACACTAGCCAATCAAAAGCAAGGAGGCGCTGGAGACACACCCACTTATGGAAACGAAACATTGAGTGGTATACTTGTTTTAACAGTAAGAACAGAAAAACGAAAAAACGAGCTGAATTTCCGTTTTTTCGTTTCGGGGCAAAATTGAAAAACAAAAAAACGACCCGTTTCTGCTTATTTTTTTTTCAATTAGAACGAAAAAACAAACAGTTAAAACGTACCTTCGTCCAGGCAATATGAAATTGGTTAATCTGAATATTTTACATAGGGTGCAGATCGCCGCCGGCGCATTATGGATTAGTTGATATCCCTGTGTCGCAAGAGGGATTTAAATTAGCTAATTTGACTGAGGTATTATATCAAATACTGAACTATGGTGGTAATAAACTCTCTTTTAGGTCAGTATTTTACCGAAATACTTTCGACTTCGTGACTACATAAGGTTGCTATTTGCGTTTCCACAGCAGCTTGTAAGAGAGGACAAAGCACAGTCGTAGGATGTAGTGAGCCTCAGTGACCGCTAGATGTCAGCTCATCCTCGGTATATCTAAAAGCGAGTCCCTCGGCCGCTAGGTGGTAGCTCTACACCAGGATATCCTCCTCCCAGGTCGTCGAAACAACAAACCGAACTACGGAGCAAGCGGGGTGAGAGAACGTCCGAAACCGCCTCTGACCGCGACTTTTAAACTCTTTTTACAGAATTTCAGTGGGATTCAGACGGAAGCTGTCCAACAATATTAAAAGTTAAGATTCTGCTGGGACTATATTGCACAACAAGGTAAGTTAGCTGTAAAATGGCGGAGAGCTATCTGGAAGTTAGTTGATTTGTATTTTGCTAGCCGTGTAGCTCTAGCTGAGCCCTGAGCGCGGACGCCTGCCTGAACCAAGTCGCTTCGCTAGCTCGCGGTACATGGCTGGTTGTTAGCAAGCTAACGAACTGGGTTTTCGGCACAGCGACGCAAAGTGTGTAGTTCGTACCCAAAATAAACGTGTTGTTGTTTCAGGCAACTTACTTGCACTTTATATATTTGTAAACAAAGTGTTTGTTGCTTATGCAATACGGTACTGGAACTCCCGAGGCAAGATGGAGGACGCAAGGACGTGATGTTTTTTTAGGTAACGTTAGCCGTAGCTGTTAGCATAGCTAACGAGTGGTAGTTAATATCAACTCCTAAATTGCAGCATATTTGTTGGCATGATTTGCTTTATCTTCGGATAAGCACTGCATACGAGTTGTGTGTAGAACTAAGGCTGGTTTTGTTCTCGCAAACATTGGTGACTAGCGTTATTGTGTACTAGCCAGCATTAGCATGCGCTAGTACAGTAGGGCTTGCGTTGTTTTGTTATTATGGACCAAGTACGATAGAGCTAGAACACGCTGACGTTCTCGATAACCAACGAAAATGCACGGTTCATTCGTAGCCCTTTGTGTTCAGTAATTCACAGTTCGCTCATATGGACCAGTGCATGCTTATTTGATCAAATTTCAATTGGCTGACGCTGGGGGGAAAACGCCGAAATCCTCAGTTGCTCAGCTAGTGGCGCTAGCATTAGCAGAGCACCGGTGTCAATTTTTGACAGGCGCCGATGAAGAACGCAGCCGTGTCGGCGTTGTTGGAGGGAACAGAGCCGGTGGTTAATGGCATAGTTGACTTGCAGGAGTCTACACTATTGTGTGTTTCAGTAAATCGAGGTATACTCGTCTAGTCTCGCTCCGCAGTAACAAGTTTATGAGATACACTGACCAATTTGGCGCCACTTTTTCAGTCTACACCCATATAATCCCGTCGTCTTGTCATGCATTATCCTCTCACTACCGATATGCACTGTAACCTAACAGGTTTTCAAATCCACAAATATAACCATGAACTTAGAACTCGCGAAGTCCCAACTACTTTATACATATTGATCATGTTGCATGTGTCTACGTTGACTGTGTTGTGAAGATTTCTACGTCGATCATTGTATATTCATTAGCAAAAAATGTTTGTACGTTCACGAATTCGTCATGTGGGCCACCACGTTTGGGATATTGTTAGTGATAATACCATGACGAACGTTACATCTTAATTACCACAGACTATTTATCGGAAGGCTTCTCACTACTCATACATTTTAGTATAATTTAGGAATACGAGTGACACTTGCATGTCATCATCACTGCGTGTTTTTTCGGATCATAAAATGAACCTATTGCACCCCGAGCGGGTATATCATAGGTGGAGTTAAAAGTCCTTTTCAGGAGTGAATAGTTTTCCCTGGGGTAGTTTTATTGTCTTCTCAATTCTTACAGAGGCTTTTACACGTGTCCTAAATGTCTGTCGAATTCAAAATCCGATTTTAAAAAGTTACATCTGCCCTCCCCTTTGATGTATTTGCCCCTAATTTACACATCACAAGCATGCAATAGTTTTTCTGTGGCCTGCAGTATCTTGTTGATGTTGATGCCGTCGTTTGATTGGTGGAGATATGTATGGGGCGGATAGGGCAGTGCCATATTTGGCCATTGAGGAAGACGCTCCAATATTCCTTGCCTGATGTTGGCTCTAAAGCAAGGGAGAGAGAAAGCCAGGGAGCCAATGGCTACACAGCTTAGCATGACAGCAGCATCAGTGTCCGCCCACTGTTACCATGTGAAACCGTTTTTCTCTGAATGTAATCAAAGAAACATTTGCTCAATACAGAGCATGTGATTTATTTGAACATACACATACACGTGCTTTTGTAGCATTTATTGTTTCTGCTGTGTCCAAACAAGGAATACGTCTGCATGTAGCTCACTCAATTTCTCTCTTTCATTTTCTAGGTCACATGCACCCTCTCCTGTCTTTTTATTTTCTGAGGATATAAAGCCAGTCATAAGTTGAAGTTATCCAGAAGATGTTACAGAAATGATAGCAGCACCAGAAATACCATCAGAGTTCACCTATACTCACCAGTAAGTTCTTGCTTCCACATTTAATTTGCTCTGATTTAGGTTGAGGTTGATGATGTGAATTTCAAATCTAATATTTGCTTGTGTCTCCCAGGGATACAGATACCCGATTCTCTTCAGACACAGACTTCTCTGAGGAACTCGATGGAAGGAGTGCGACCCCAGCCAAAGGAAAGGTATAGAAAGCACATCTGACTATATTAGTTGGAGATATTGTCATTCTACTTTGTTATTGTCATTTACTGTGGTTATTAGTATCAATTATTGTGATTTTCTTTTGAAGATCTGCTTTGATTACAAGTCAATCTTGGCATTTGTCATTTTGATAATGTACAATAAGCTGCTTAAAGTGTTGTTAGTTAAACAGGTCATAATTCACTCTGTCTATTTTATATTGCTGTGATTACATCTGTTATACAAATGTGTTGCCAAACCTTTTCACAGATTACATTGAGGCACAACATGATAACATTATCATTTACCTTCAACAAATACATTTGTTTGCTAAAAAGAGCTTAAACACAATATAATGTAAGTCAATGCAACCTCTGTAAGTTTAAGCTGTTACCGCCGTTATTTAACCAAACAGAACTTTGCTGTGCTATTAGCCAAAAATATAAATAACATTCTCCTGGTTGCATATTTTTTACTGAAGCGAGAACAATCAATAGGGGCATCTCTTGTTTGTGCCCGACTGAGCATGTGAGTTGCTACTTTTGTTAGCCTAACACAGCATTTTACTTGGCAATCAACATTGTTTTGACCCAATATGTGACGAGTGTATATGCAAAAAAAAAATGGTTTCTCTATACTGATTCTCACACTTAATAACTAATTGTTGTCTTCTATATTGTTCCAGGGTGGAAGGAAGGGGAAGAAAGCAGCAGGGGAGAAAGGCAAAGGCGGGAAGGGAGCGGGCCGGTTAAATGGCCACCACCAAGAGAATGGCATGGAGAACATGATGCTGTTTGAGGTGGTGCGGCTGGGCAGGAGTGCTATGCAGGTAGGAATGGCATTCTATTTGAGATCGCCACAATAAAACAAATCTGTTCCTCCATTCACACGAACAAACTCATTCTAACTAATGGTCTCTTGCTGTACCCTTTATTTTTCCTGCAGTCTGTCGTTGATGATTGGATTGAGTCCTACAAAACTGACAGAGATGTTGCGCTACTAGATCTCATTAATTTCTTTATCCAGTGCTCGGGATGTAAAGGTACGTGTGTATCTATTTAGGTTATCCCCCTCGCATTGGTCCTTTTTCGATGCATTAAGAACCAGAACCACTCAGACGTATTTGTTACTCTCTTCTCTTTAAGTTGGTATTCTTGAACGTAAAGTAAAACATTTTCTGTCTAACTCTTCTGTTTTAATTAGGTGTGGTCAGCGGAGAAATGTTTCGAAACATGCAGAACTCTGAGATCATCCGACGAATGACAGAAGAATTTGATGAGGTAACTACACTTTTTCCAGTTAAATCATTACAATATCTTACAGGTCATTTCAAGTTATATATTATATTAACCAAATATGATTTGCTACATTTCTTACAGGACAGTTATAACTACACATTGTAGTCGTGTTTTTTTCTTTGCATTTACTGACGTCCTTCCCTCTGTGGCCTCTGTAGGACAGCGGTGACTACCCTCTAACCATAGCAGGACCCCAGTGGAAAAAGTTCAAGTCAAGCTTTTGTGAATTCATTGCGGTGCTCGTGCGCCAGTGTCAATACAGTATCATCTATGATGAGTACATGATGGACACAGTCATCTCCCTCCTCACCGGACTATCGGACTCCCAAGTCCGAGCCTTCAGACACACCTCAACACTGGCAGGTAGGAGGAGCGGAGTCTGTATTTCTGTGTGTGGTTGAGGTACCGCTGAATGGCAGTAATTGGCATGTTCTATACGTAAACAGAGTAGCTATGTGTCTGGGAACAGCGGCCAGTTGGGAGGGATCATGGAGCACTGTTTTTGGTTAATCAGAACAGCTTTTTTCTTTATATTTGTATTGGGTGATAGAGTCAATTTAACAAATTAGAAAATGATGGCTGTTCAAATCATCCAAATGTTATAGACATTGCAATATGGACTTGTGTAATTAGGAAATAGTAGCAAGTTTTTAAATTCTGAATAAAGTATTTAATATCATTTTTCAATGCTAATAGTGCCCCACTAATATAGCAAATTAAAATGCAATTGTCAAAATATTCACAATACGTTATCTTTTTCCAAGCCCTAGATAAATTCCCTAAACGCTTATTGAACATGGCTGTTTGAACTTGTCTTGTCTGATTAAACTCCCTTTGAGTTGCGTTCCCCCTGTGAGAGCACAGTACCTGACACCTTTATCATGAGCAGTGCTTGTTTACAAATACCAGGCCGTAGATGGATTTACCTGCTATAATAAATTGCCAAAGGCCCCGGATGATGCAAATAATGTGCTCTACTATAACCAGAGGCATGCAGAACATGTTGCCAAAATGATTTATGCAACTCTATTATACATTCTTTAAACAATAGTTGTAATTGAGCATGTGTGGGTGCGACCAGAAAACATTCAAGTGATGTTCTGTGTGGGGAAAATGTCTCTATTCTCATGGCGGTGTACAACTGTTGCATGCTTTTTTTGTTATGGTGTTGACGCTGGTCTTGGCTGCCCTGTTGGAGCAGTTACTGCAGAGATATTTCAGGTTCTCTGTGTGTTGATACTTTTTTACGACATCTATGAGAGGTGTGGACCAACTTGTACCCTTAGCCTCTTATGGCGCATTTCCACTACAGCGCGGTTTAAGCTTGCCGTGCCCGTTTTTGGTTGCGTTTCCACTTAGTGTAGTTCCGGCTAGCGGGCACTGTTTCACAGTTTTCTGGCCCTAGGGATGCATATCGTTGACTTTTTTACGATACCGATACCACTGAACAATACCGATACTCAACCGATACATATCGTGATACTTTGAAAATGTATCATCCCATGAAGCACTTTACGATATAGTTAACATGTCAAATGAATATTAAATTAAATTGTGGGACTTCTTGGACCTTTTTAGTACTGAACAAACAATGAAAGATACATACAAAATATGAAGAAAACCGATTATGGAATATCTTTTATAACTCCCGCCATCAGGTGTGCCGCGTGAATAGCACATCTTGTCAATGCAAACAGACCGTTATAGCACCGTTATAATTAATGTTAAACCTGAGATTCGACTAGAGAACAAATAAATAATAGAATAAAGGTCATGAGATCTCGGCATTGCACAAACAAACAAATCTCATCTTTAAAATAAACATTTACCTTCACTGGTGAGAGAAAACAAATCCCATCACAGTTCATTTGTGGGACTTTTACCTTTCTAGTATTGAACAAACAATGAAAAATACATAAAATATGAAGAAAAACGATTATGCAATCTAATTTATAACACCCGCCACGGACTCACTTTTAAAATAAAATATATATATATATATATATTTTTTTTTTTAAAGAATTTTTTTTTTTTGAAAGTATCGAAACCGGATCTCATTTCGGTACGGTATACCGTAGCCACCAGTAACCGGTATTTCGGTAATACCGGATACCGGTATGCATCCCTATCTGGCCCCATAAAATCGAGGTTCTTAGCGGGCCAACAACCAGGCTGAGTCGGGCTCAGTATGCTAAACTAGAGAGAGAATCGCTGGCAAGGGGACTACAACAAAATGAACATATTTGACCGTGATTTAATTGTAATACACGTTTCAAAATGATGCCGAAGTAACAACATACTGATACCGGTTAGTAAAAACCATGAATTTATGCTTTGACAAGTCTGCAGACAGACGGCAGGCGAAACACCTTTTTTAAAATGCGTGTTTTCTAAATGGAGATCGGCTAAGCTAACGCTGTATGCTTCGACCGTCCACACTCACAACAACGGCCTATACAGACATAAATAAACCAGCGACTGTATTCGCCATGAGACAGGCAGTCTGTGGTTTGTACTTGTTTAACTTTTGTCTAGTTTCTGAACAGATATGAGGAGCTCTGAGGGCTAAGAGCTAACGGCGGATGTTGTTTTTCTGTGGTTCACATTGAAGATGGCGTCACGGCTCCGCCTACACTGCGTTACTATAGTTACTGCCCCAACTACTAAACTCTAATGGAAACACAGCATAAAGTGAGCCAGTCCTAACAAGGCCTAACTATACCGTACTAAGCCAAGCGAGGCCCTGCAATGGAAATGCGCCATTACTTTGTTTGCCTCGTATCATTTCAAGCGTATTCCCATCCAAGATTAAATATGAGAGGGCTGCACATAAGGTTTGATTTTTAAATATGTAGGATTTGAAGAACATTCAAGAAAGTATTTAAAGGTGTTTGCTTTCGGCCTGTGCCTCATTACTTTTTTAGTTTTGGTCTTCTAAGGGAAAAGTTTGGCCCCCTCCTAATAAATGAAAGAGTTAAAGAAACTGAAAGTCATATTTGAAAGTCCCATTTTTCAGTTGCTTTTCTTACCTACAGATTACATTTCCCCCCACGGGTTAGTTTGTGTTGTGCGTCTATGGAAGCATAAACAAAGTATCGAGGCAGGGAAACACACACATGAGGCTTTGAAGTAATAATGCATGAAAGGGTTATCGTTGTTCTGCATTGGTTTTGCCTGTGTCTTGATGTTACTCGTTTGTTTTTTGGCAGCCATGAAGCTGATGACAGCCCTGGTGAATGTAGCTCTGAACCTGAGCATCAACATGGACAACACTCAGCGCCAGTACGAGGCGGAGAGGAATAAGATCGTGGCCAAAAGAGCTAACGACAGACTGGAGCTGCTCCTGCAGAAACGCAAAGAGGTGAGGGTGGCCGCATGGCAACTTGCCCCCTTTGCTTAAAAATACCTGAGCACATGCCTTTCGCATTTCAACACACATCAGATTATTCAAATTCTAATTGGATCATTACATTCCCGCCAGATGTGGGTGATTTTGAGCTGTGATTTTGTCGCAACTTTGGCAGGAAGTCAACAGGCCAATTTGTATATAGTGTGCGCTCACTGTGATATGTATGCTTTTTGTTGATGTAATATCAAATCCTTCCTTGTACAGAATTGTGGAAAACAGTGTGTTTTGATAGATACAGAGCTATAGTAATAACACAGCAGAGAGCTACGATTATTATTATTTCCCCCTCGCTCTAGAGTACAGAGATAAACTTCTGCCATTCAAAAGATATTCAGCCAGTGATGTCGGAAAGGAAATTGCATTTTCATTGTTTTTATTCCCATGTAGGCCGAAGTCTGCTTTCCAATTAAATTACCTTTTTTATATAATGCCTTTTTTAACCACTTTTTCCGTAGTTCGTCTTTTCCCAGATAGCCAATTTAATTCAGAGCAGCGAAGTCACGCCCATCTACTTCCGCCCCATGGGACCTTATTTCGGAAAAATTATGTATTGAAGTCAATGGGGAGAGAAAACGTATCTTTCGATCCCGTTTGAATTGTGCCACGAATTACACATATGATGTTTGTCAATTTAAAAAATCATTTCCGTGTCAAAAAAGTCACAGTTTGTCTTAAAACTGTTGAAATATAAGACTATGAAAAATACACAAATAGAAAGACTACGAATCCCGGTCCCGGCATGCTGGCTCTTACAGAACCGACTAACTCCCCTTGTGTGTATGTACAGCTCTCAACATGCCCAGACTTGGAGTGATTTTCACCTCTTTTAATACTTTTCGCCTCATTCTGAAAGAAAGAGGTGAAATGTGACGGGTGCGAGACGGGAGATGTAGTTCATTGAGCGGTTTCACACAAAAAAAGTGTTACTTCACAGTTTTACAACACATTTTTATTATTTTTTTCAAAATGATCTTTTAAATTGACAAACATCATAAGTGTAATTCGTGGCACAATTCAAAAGATAAACTTTCTCTCTCCATTGAATTCAATACATACTTTTTCCGAAATAAGGTCCCATGGAGCTCAACTGGAAAGGGAGGGACTTCGCCTCTCTATTCAGCAGGGATTGTCTGTTTTATTCCCATTTATATAACAGCAGGTCCCACCGGGCATCCATCTGCTGGTTCACTTGGCAAACACGCTCGTCTGTTATGTTTACGATGCCTCTCATTCACCTCTTACTGTAGCATTCTGTGAATTAAGGCTTCATGTGTGACCAATGTCTTTTGTTCTGCTCTCCATTTCAGCTCCAAGAAAATCAGGATGAGATTGAAAACATGATGAACGCCATATTCAAAGGAGTGTTCGTTCACCGATATCGGTATGGCTTCCCATAATGCTCATCTATTATTCAAAAAAACGATGACGTTGATTCTGGTTTTTAAAGCATTTAGCGAAACTGTATCATCGTATCCTGTTAAACAAAGACGTATGTGATGCTTTCCAGTGATGCGATAGCAGAAATCAGGGCGATCTGTATAGAAGAGATCGGAGTGTGGATGAAACTCTATAGCGATGCCTTCCTCAACGACAGCTATCTGAAGTATGTGGGCTGGACGATGCACGATAAGGTGGGTCAACATTTCTTTAGCTCTTTTTCTTAAGATTCTTCTAACACACACACACGGTCCAGCGTGAAGTTATTACTTTATTTAGCTCATCATACCTTTTGACGACTGTGTGAAACAAGTAATTATGTGAGTTATGGCTTCACAACTAATCTACATTTTTATAAAAATTGCAACATGGATCAGTGCAATATTCAAATGGCAGGAAGCACAATGTTTTAATGCAGAAAAGGTGTTAAAATAACATTTTGAATACATTTGTGTGGAGCTGTAGTATTACCTGGCCTAAAAATCGCATTCTACAAACTCAACAAAATATATTTTGCTCCAAATCCTCTTTTAAAGCCCTCCTTCTCTTACTTTTGTTGAATCTGTAGGTGTAGCCTACAATTGATTATGTTGGCATTACAGGGAGTTCTGTGGTGCCACATAATTCCCAGTGTAGCTGAACGTCAGACTGAGCAGATGTCTACTCAAGCAGAATAATTGAAAGCACCTGTGTGGGTGTGCAGGGCTGTGAAAGGCCCAATCAATGACTCAATTGTTAGTTAAGTGTAGCAACAGAAATCCAGAACACACAATTAATGCCTGCTGTTACACTGCCATTGATTCACTAATTCTCTAATTGGAAATCAAAAGGAAACGGGGAGTTATGTTTTCAAGGTTTATTTTTTGTAAACGCAAGAAGGAAAAGTATTCTATGAACTTAAATGACTGTTTTTTCAATTCTCTTGTGCAGCAAGGCGAGGTACGTCTGAAGTGTCTGACAGCTCTGCAGGGTCTCTACTACAACAGAGAGCTCAACGCCAGACTGGAGCTCTTCACCAGCCGCTTCAAGGTCAGCACCACCTGCTGGACACTTGCCTCACAACAGCCTTATTGTTTCAAACGTATACACATGCTCTTTGGACTGTGCACTGACAGAATGTCACCTGCTAATCAGTTGCAAAATAAATGATCTTTAATTGATTTCTCTCTGCACAGGACCGCATTGTCTCCATGACTCTTGACAAGGAGTACGACGTTGCAGTACAAGCGATTAAGCTGCTCACTCTAGTGTTGAAGTAAGTGCCTGTGTTCTTGGTTGTCCGTGTAATATTATTTCCATGTATAAATAGAGCATAGTATTTGCGTTAAAGGCACACACTTTTCAATAATCACCTCAAGTGCACTCTGATAACTACTTGGTTACTAATGTTTACTTTGTTATTTGCCCCTGCAGTAGTACAGATGAAGTGCTGACTCCTGAGGACTGTGAGAGTGTGTATCACTTGGTCTACTCGGCACACAGGCCCGTCGCCATCGCAGCTGGAGAGTTCCTCTTTAAGAAGTATGTCCGACTTAAATCCAATTTCTCACTGAACAGAACAGAGAAGCATTAGGGGAATTATTTTCGAGGCCACTTGGGAAAGGAGGAGAGCTTAATGGTCATTTTAAGGACAAGAGCATTTATGGAGTAAATATCGAAATACAGTAAACAAGAATTGAGGGCTGTGATGCGTTGAGATTTATCGACATTCTGATCCTGAGGCCAGTAAAGATTCACACCTAATGACTAAAGAAAATAGTATGTGAGGGTGCATTAAAAACTTTGTAGCTTTTGCATCACTGAGTTTTTGTAAGTTCACAACTTGTTTTTATGTTTAGTTCATTTAACAAGTCAGTCAGTCCTCAGTTTAGCTTGTGTTTGCATTGTGCCACTTGCAGTTGTGTGTTTGCCAACTCATGCTTTAATGTTCTCACAGATTGTTCAGCCAGCGAGAACCAGAGGAGGAAGGTGCCCCCAAGAGGAGAGGCAGACAAAGCCCCAACGCCAACCTCATCAAGACCACTGTCTTCTTCTTCCTGGAGAGCGAGGTATGTCATCACGCTGTTTGGATAGTTACTCTCACACATGGGCTAAAGTCTTTCCTTCCAGTGTCCTTCATTTGAGTGAACATTTCCCCCCCCTCCCCCAGCTCCACGAGCATGCAGCCTACCTGGTGGACTCTCTGTGGGAGTGCGGTCCAGAGCTACTGAAGGACTGGGAGTGTATGATCAGCTTACTGCTGGATGACCCGCTGCCGGGGGAGGAAGGTGAGGCACCGGTTTCTAATTCAAACCAACGCCGCTTGTGTTACGCTTCTGAGCACCAACAGATCATTCTGATTGTTTTATGTCACTTCTTGCAGCTCTCACGGAGAGACAAGAGACGGCCCTGATAGAAATCATGCTGTGCACTGTACGCCAGGCGGCTGAATGCCACCCACCTGTTGGGAGAGGAACAGGCAAGAGGGTAAGAGCGGCTCACACATTTTCAAAGAATGCTCAAATGATAATTCAGGGCTTTCTTCGCATAGGCCTGACTGTAATAACAGCCATTGTGTTGAACATTGATCAGTCAGTCAACTTTGGAGATGGATCAGTGTTAAATCTAAAGGCACTTTATGTCCACCTCACTCACTTGCACAGTACATTTATTTTTAAATAAGTCTTCAACCCTCATAAAGTGAGGTAAAGTGTGTTTAAGAATTTAAGATAAAATCATTGTTTTCTACGAATGGTAAATTGCATTTGTTGGAGCGTGTGAACAGTTGTTGGTTGATATTGGGGAATGTATGACACTGTTTAATGCTCGTGTTTACACATTTGAGATAAAAGAGCCTGCTAAAGGTTTTCCCGCCATTCTGCTTGGTATTGCCTGTAGACAGTTCATGTGTAGCCATTTCCTTAAGGACTGTAGTTACCACATCTGGCAGGATATTATACCATTCACTTAATTTTTTACCATCTAATAGAAATGAGACGTTAAAGTTCTAAAAATAAACTTTTTATTTCTTAAGGGATATAACTTTAGAAGCCTTTTGGTCCTTTTTAAATATGTATTTGAAAGCTAAACTACTTATTGACGAGCAGGATAAGTTTAAATAATTTGAAGATTTTTTTTTTAAACAGTTAAGATATCTCATAGACACATTTAAAACCTGCCGCTCAAACATTCTTCTTTTGAACTGGAGCTACATACATCTCTATAAATGTGACATTTGCACATGGCATCAACTTAACCCGAACTCTAACCGCAAATAGCCTCTTTTGAAAAGTAAACTACAGAAAGTTCGATGTGCAGAACAAGCTCTAACTCTCTGCATGTACGATCAGGTGATGACGGCTAAAGAGAAGAAGACTCAGCTGGATGACAGGACCAGAATGACGGAGCTGTTTGCTGTGGCTTTGCCCCCTCTGCTGGCCAAGGTATGATACAGCCACTCTGTGTTCTCAACAAGTGTTCTGCCTCTGTGTTCATCTGTTAGAAAATATAACGTTGAATGTTTGTCCCACAGTACGCCATGGATTCAGAGAAGATAACTAACCTCCTGCAGCTGCCTCAGTACTTTGACCTGGACATTTACACCACAGGGCGTCTAGAAAAGGTAAGACAGAAAGCACTAGTTAAATAAGAGAAAATTGGGTTTGTTTGTTTGTCTTCCTCATTGACTGCAATAACATGATACGTCTCTCTTGACGCAGCACCTGGAGTCCCTGCTGCGTCAGATCAGGGAGATTGTGGAGAAGCACACAGACACTGACGTGTTGGAGGTCTGCTCCAAGACTTACCACGCCCTCTGCAACGAGGAGTTCACCATCTTCAACAAGGTGGACATCGCCCGCTCCCAGCTGCTGGATGAGCTGGTGGACAAGTTCAACCGGCTACTGGAGGACTTCCTTCAAGAGGTAGGAGTGACGGGACGCACGTGTTCCTGAAACACGCATGGTTTTACTCATCACTCTTCTGGTCAAATGGGCCTGACCCTCTAACACTTATCTACTTAACCACATCATAAATTCGCCACCATGTTTTTCCTTATTGTTATGTTTCACCGGAAAATGTCAACTTTGATTTACCTGCAATAAGACTTTTAGTCCAAGACTTTGGTGACTATTAATTTCAAAAGTTATGATACAATGCGTTTGTGTTTGGCTTTTCTTACTGAACAACATAACCTGCAGGGATGGGATCCTGTGCATTTGAAAAATGTACTAAATTGTGTGTCAATCAACACAGGGCTCAACGCTAACCTTTAAAAGTGGTTACCAGGCTGGCAACCAGGCATCAGCTTTTGGTTGCCAAAACTGAAATACGGTTGCCATTTTTAGTCACCTTATATTTTATATAATTAAGATACTATACAGTTATACATCAACTTAATGATGAACATGTGACACAAAAGAATGTTCAAATGCTTTACAATAAGTAATTAACACAATTAATTTAAACTTAAGTGGTAGTAAACTTGTCCACCCTCAATTGCTGGTATACTAAATACCAGTAGTGCGGTTGTTCTTCACAGATCCCTCACAAATGAATTTAGCAAGTCACTGGTTTCTTGGTCATCCGTTGTCTCCCTTTCAAATGTGGGTTTTCCTGACCTTTGTGCTGACCCCCACCATTGGCCCTTCAGCATTGAAGTCTTGGATTGGCCAGACTAATACATTTCTAATTTTAAATAAATTAAAACCATTCACACGCTAAAGTTTCGTTTTGCACTTTTATTTTGGTAGTAATAAGATCGGGACTCTTATTTAGGAACTTTTACCAGAAGTGAATGGACAACGGAGCAGAATGTACATATATATTTCGCCTCCCAAGACTTATGTTAACAAATAATTAACATTTATCTCTTTTGGGGTGCACATTTTGCTGTCCTTATTTCTTTATGTAAAAAACTGGTTGCCACTGATGGCGACCAAAGGCCAAGAAGTTGTTGACAGTTTTTGGCAACCTGGCAACCGTTACTGTCGAGCCCTGCCAACATGTCAAATCAACATTTACGTTTGATCTGAAAAGCCGTGTTTGTATCCGCACTGGGAGGCTCAGTCTTTTTACCTGATGAGTAAACCATAACAATTTAACACGGTTCCCAAATGTCTCTTTCCAGGGTGAAGAGGCTGATGAAGATGATGCTTATCAGGTTTTGTCAACTATAAAGAGGATCACAGCTTTCCACAAGTAAGACAGTCATTTTAATTTGAGTACCGTTTCCTCATGCCCTTCCCCCTCTCAATCTCCTGTGCTAAAGACATAGCAATAATGTACCTCTGCTACATGTGTCTGAAACTGACTGGAGTTTTCCTCTAACCTGTTGCAGCGCACATGACTTGTCGGGGTGGGACCTGTTCACCAGCAACTTCAAGCTTCTCAACACAGGCATAGAGAATGGAGACATGCCCGAGCAGGTTAGTAAACATACACACGCGCAAAGTGAACGCTTAAAATGGTCCATTTTGAGAAAAGTAATGAAGCTAACTCATCTGTGATTGATTTTCTTCTCTTCTGGTGAGCAGATAGTCATCCACTCTCTGCAGTGTACCCACTATGTGATCCTGTGGAACCTGGCCAAGTCCTCTGAGGGCAACTCCAAAAAGGTGAGGTCTAAAAGACAAACTTCATAGCCCTATTCTGCACTGAGGAGAACTTGAAAGAGCAATGGTAACAAATTAAATCTGTCTTTTCTATAAAAAATCAGGACGACATGATTACCCTGAGGAAGCAGATGAGGGCGTTCTGTATGATGTGTCAGCGCTACCTCACCAATGTCAACACAGCCGTCAAAGAACAGGTGACACACACACACGTGCATTTGACATTGACATGTGTAGCAGCAGTCGTTGCAAACATCTTTGATGCATATCTTTAACGTGGACCATCTGCGCCTCACAACAGATGTACAATATCAAATTCCCTGTATCATTTTCTCAGGAACATCACTTGCACTGCTCTCGTCCACACTGACCTTTTGTATCTTTTTCTGTCTCCTTCCTCCCTCCTACAGGCATTCACCATCCTGTGTGATCTCCTACTCATCTTCAGCCACCAGATGGTGTCCGGAGGCAGGGAACACCTGGAGCCTCTGGTCTATTCCCCCGAGGACTCGCTGCAGGTGGAGCTGCTCTCCTTCATCCTGAACCATGTCTTCATAGACCAGGACGATGAAACAAACAGCACAGGTACAAATGACCAGGTCAGGCAGCTCATTTACTTTCTGCTCCGCTCCCAAAGCAAGGACAGCAAGTAAGGGTCCACTAGGTGCCTCTTTCTGAGCGCCAGGGTCTTTTTCAATTGTTGCGTCTTTTTCACAGATTCTTGATAAAAATTTTTTTTTTTAAAACGGTTTACACCGTGTCTTTTTTTTCTGAGACCACTCCTGTTTTTGTGTGCCTGCTCCAAGCCCTGGCAGTTAGAAATAGTTTAACATTTTTCAGAAAAGATTTGGTGACATCACTATTAAAAACTGGAGCAGTAGCTTGTTTATGGCCGCGTCCTCAGACAGAAACATCATAACAGAGATGGAAAAGCACATTTCGGCCGAGCGGACCTTGGATGCTGTTGCTGGGGAGTTTTGTACTTTTATTGCCGCACGAGGATTGTCCTCCTCGCTCTACGTCTGTCAGACTGATGAACGCTGAAGCTCATTCATATAAAGTGTAAGAGCAAGCATTCCCAGGTTCAACGTAATGGTAGATAATAGGGATCGACCAATATTGCTTTTTCAAGGCCCATACCGATTATTAGTAACTGCAAATGTATATCGGTTCCAAATATCGGTTATCGGTCTCCTTGACCGATAACCGATATTTGGAACCGATATACATTTGCAGTAAAATCAGAAAATCTTGGTGTCAAAATGTAGAATAACACAAACTCCAACACAACTCGACACTAGTGTTAATTTCGTTGACTAAAACTATGACGAAATATGTTCGTCAGCGACCTTTTTTTCCATGACGAAAACGAAACGATGACGAGACGGCACCGACGGCAGTAAACAATAACTGTCACAAAATCGTCATGCAATATCGTTGCCGAAAAGTGACGAGACGAAAGTGTAGTTTTCTAAATAAAAACTATGCCAAAATCTCTTTACTTTCGTTGACGAAAAATGAGGAGACTAAATATTATCAAAGATAACGTTACATCTCTGATAGTCAGTTTTTCTCCCTGCAGTTCCACTTCCGGTGCTGCGGCACTGGCAGGGCAGCAGCTGTGTGTGTCTGTGCTGCGCGCGGCGGTAGATTTGAATTACACTGTGAACTGTCAGGAAGACTCGGGTCTAACTAATCTTATTTAACAGAAAATAAAATGGCAACAACAGGGCATGGGAGCAGTTAACTCGCGTTAACCGAATACCCCCCCCCCCCCCCGTCAGCGCGAGTGAGTAATACATTGTGCACTCGACAGGTAATAATGGCTTATGACGGAAATGTTACGATCCTGTCCGTCAAAATGACTGACAACGAAAAAGTCTAAAGCCACCACTGCTTGGGAGAAAGAAACGATGTGATATTTGGGCCCATTTTCGCTACAATGAGGCGGAGAAAAAAAGCGAATGCATTGTTTTATCAGAAGGGAATTAATGTGGCCATAACACAGAGGTACAAACACCACAAACCTGACAAGATACTCTCTGCAAAGCTGCTTTCTTAAATCATTCAACCTGTGTTTTTCATCAAATAAGGACGAGATATAATCTTATTGTGAAATAAGTTTGACTAAAATGACAAATTATTGGTTTTGGCTAGTTTGACTGAAATGTTCTATATAATCTGATGACTAAAAAAGACTCAACAGTTTTCATAGACAAAAAGTAGATAATTAGTTTTCTTTGACTAAAATAAGTCTAAAATGCTCAGACTTATAGTCGACTAAAACTTGACTAAATAAAAACAGGATTAAGGTGACTAAATATGACTAAAACTAAAAAGGAAATTTAACACCGGACTAAGACTAAAACTAAATTAAAAAATAGCTGACGAAATTAACACTACTCAACACAACTTCTTTGAAATGCATTTAAGCATATATTATGTTTAATGAACTTTTAAACGTCTTACAACTGGTTTCCTCTCTGTGCCCTTTTCTTTAGTGCAGCCATCTGCTATGAGTTAGAGAGAGACAAGAAGTGGGGCTGACATGCTTAACTAACAATAATGCTTAATTCATTATATCAAAACAATGCCGGTCTATCTAGCATAACATCCCAATAAGCTGCTAGCAACTGCGAAACACTAGTGCTAGCTAATGTTTTGCAAACTATTAAAAGTGAGGCTATTGCTGTAAACCTATCGTCTAATATTTTGCAAAACATTTGCTAGATACATGTTGGCTAGCTAATGAGCTTCACATATCAACCTGAAAAACTGCGAGGCTCCACTCGCAATTTATCGGCAATTTGATTTAAAAAAAGAGACCGATAATCGGTCAAATGCGGAATATCGACCCCTAGTAGAAAACAATGTCAAACAGAGTAGCAGAAATAGGTGCCAAGTGGCGATTCTGGTCTGTCGTACTACAGTGGTGAAACGATCCTCTTCCGAGCGCCTTTCTGCTAGATGCAGACGCTATGTGGTCACATGCACTTTTTGCAAATCGGCCAATGTGCAGCTTGTAATTTTCCCTTTTCTTCTCCAATCACCTCAGACGGGCAACAGGACGATGAGGCACTAAAGATTGAAGCCCTGCACAAGAGGAGAAACCTCCTCGCTGCCTACTGTAAACTCATCATCTTCTGCGTGGTAGACATGAAGACGGGAGCGGACATCTTTAAACAGTACATGAGGGTACGTTCTGATCAATTAAAAGTGGCCAATAATGAACTGTACACGTGCAGCAGATGGTACATTGTCCGTCTTACACATATAAATCCTTTCGTCTACAGGGATACATGTTAATGTCTGAGTAATGTTTTCTGCGTTCTTTACAGTATTACAATGATTATGGAGACATCATCAAGGAGACTATGAGTAAGACTCGGCAAATCGACAAGATTCAGTGTGCCAAGACGCTCATCATCAGTCTGCAGCAGGTCAGTCACCACACTTTTGCTCCCTTGTTCATTCTTTCAGTCACTTTTAATTGTTTCATCCTACTTTGTAAGAGATGGTTAGTCTTATGTTCTCCTTCTTCTAGCTGTTCCATGAGATGCTGTCTGAGCTGGGCCACGGGTTCGACCGCTCCTCCTCTTTATTCTGCGGAATCAAAGAGTTGGCTCGACGCTTTTCTCTAACCTTCGGTCTCGACCAAGTGAAAACCAGGGACGCTATCGCTATGCTTCACAAGTAAGGCTTCGTTCCACTCCTGTTACATTTGTTGGCTTGGCATCTGGGAACTGTCACGTTAGACAAATGACCCTTTGATTAGCGTGCTTCTGCTTGCCATGTTGTTCTTTCCTCTGGATTTATGATTGCTTTAAGTGATATAATGTTGCACTTCTGCCTTTCCCAATAACCCGTAAAAACATCAAACGCACGGCAGAGAAACAGATCCACAAACACACGACTCCTCTGTTGCATACTTAGTCCAGAGCAGCACAATGTGTTCCGTGTCTAGCAAAATGTGGGCCTCTCAGTTTGTAACAATGCTAACTCCTGTGGCTACATCATGTAATTCCCACCAGCGTGTTTAAGGCTATCTGTTGCAGTGACACATTTGACCTTTTAAGAAGTACATATTGTTTCCTTTCAGCAGCAAACGAGTGTATTAAAGGCCCACTGTCCTCCACATTTGTAAACACACCAGCGTCATCACAATTCATTTCTCATGTGGATTATAACGGGATCATCTCGCCAGGTTCCAGGAAATCTCATGTATGCACATTTGTTACGCTAGCTTTTGCGTCCCCTACACTTGTGCAACACATGGGCGCACTATGTAACGGGATATGCCAGATGTGCGACAGGCGGTAAAGAAATGACAGCCAGGCTAAACAAGCGTTGTTTCCATCTAGTATTTAAGATACTAAACTGTACAAAGTGTATGTGGCGCTGCATTACATTATAGCAGTGTGAACACATTATGATTGTCTGTTCTTCTCACAATCAGAACTAAGTGACACATTCAGTTATGTAGGCTTTAAAGAACTAACACGGATGAAGAACATTCTTCAAATCTGTTGGATTTGTTTCGAAAAAGTGAGCGAAGCGCTTTAATCATTTAATCTTCTTTTTTTCCAATGAGAACTGATTCAATAATGATCAATCTCTCAAATACCATGATTCATATCGCAGGTGCAAAATCATTCCAAAATAATCACATTACGTATTTATTATATGTATTCCAAACGTTCACTCAATCTGTTGATAAAAGGTATTCAGAGGTACTGAGAGAAGCTTCTTAAAAACTCAACTCTTAAAAGTCGTTTAACTCACGCTGCTGGACTTAATGTTTTAAACTAGCTCAACATGACAATGGTTCAAAATACTAACTGAATATGTTTTGACATTTTCCATCTGTTAGACTTCATTTTACTATATGACACTACGCAGTCGGAATTAAATGTTTTATGCCCATGAAGCCACACCTTTTGCTCAGTGTTTCTTTTCTTTCTCCCTGTCTCTGCGTCTCAGGGACGGTATCGAGTTTGCGTTTAAGGATCCAAGCACCCAGGGAGAGGGAGGCCCGCCTCTCAACTTGTCTTTCTTAGACATCCTCAGCGAGTTCTCCTCCAAGCTCATGAGACAAGACAAGAGGACTGTGTAAGTGTTTCCCTGCCGAGCCGACAGTCGGGGGTCTTCAGTGTAACAGGTGTTTGTGACAACTGGTGCAACTGGTGTCTCTGATGCGTGCAGCGCGGCTCTTTCCCCCCCAGTTGGAATGTGCACCTGGTTGTCTGCAAAGATGCATGAGTTTCTTCATCTTGTTTTCTGCTTCTCCTCAGCCACATGTACCTGGAGCGCTTCATGACGTTCCAGATGGCGCTGCAGCGGGAGGACTGCTGGCTGCCCCTCATCTCCTACAGGAACTCCCTGCAGGCCGGCGGCGATGACGACACCATGTCGGTGATGAGCGGCTACTCGAGCAGAGGGTCTTCGGTCCGCTCCAAGAAGATTAAACCCCCGGCTGTTACAGCTGGAACCTCAGCAGCCAAGAGGAAACTGCCAGAAGGTATCCCCCACTAAGGAACCCACACAATCATTAAGGAGGGGGCTCATAACTGGGGTGTCTTTTTGACTACGTAGAATCATGAATCAGAATCAAACTACTTTATTTATCCCTGGGGAACATTTTCTTTCTGTGAATGTTGATCCCTTTCTTGCATGAAATAAATAAAAGATAGGTTAAAAAAAAAAAACTAATATTAATAAAAAATAAAAAGTTTAATCAAATATGCAATAATAAAGTTAAGTAAAATAAACAAACATAACACATTAAAGTAAACTATCCAATAAAAAGGTGAACCATATACATTAGAGCCCAGGTCTTCATGTGAACATATACATTAGAGCCCAGGTGTTCATGTGAACATATACATTAGAGCCCAGGTGTTCATGTGAACATATACATTAGAGCCCAGGTCTTCATGTGAACATATACATTAGAGCCCAGGTGTTCATGTGAACATATACATTAGAGCCCTGGTCTTCATGTGAACATATACATTAGAGCCCAGGTGTTCATGTGAACATATACATTAGAGCCCAGGTCTTCATGTGAACATATACATTAGAGCCCAGGTCTTCATGTGAACATATACATTAGAGCCCAGGTGTTCATGTGAAGATATACATTAGAGCCCAGGTCTTCATGTGAACATATACATTAGAGCCCAGGTCTTCATGTGAACATATACATTAGAGCCCAGGTCTTCATGTGAACATATACATTAGAGCCCAGGTCTTCATGTGAACATATACATTAGAGCCCATGTGTTCATGTGAACATATACATTAGAGCCCAGGTCTTCATGTGAACATATACATTAGAGCCCATGTGTTCATGTGAACATATACATTAGAGCCCATGTGTTCATGTGAACATATACATTAGAGCCCAGGTCTTCATGTGAACATATACATTAGAGCCCAGGTGTTCATGTGAAGATATACATTAGAGCCCAGGTCTTCATGTGAACATATACATTAGAGCCCAGGTCTTCATGTGAACATATACATTAGAGCCCAGGTCTTCATGTGAACATATACATTAGAGCCCAGGTCTTCATGTGAACATATACATTAGAGCCCATGTGTTCATGTGAACATATACATTAGAGCCCAGGTCTTCATGTGAACATATACATTAGAGCCCATGTGTTCATGTGAACATATACATTAGAGCCCATGTGTTCATGTGAACATATACATTAGAGCCCAGGTCTTCATGTGAACATATACATTAGAGCCCATGTGTTCATGTGAACATATACATTAGAGCCCAGGTGTTCATGTGAACATATACATTAGAGCCCAGGTCTTCATGTGAACATATACATTAGAGCCCAGGTGTTCATGTGAACATATACATTAGAGCCCAGGTCTTCATGTGAACATATACATTAGAGCCCTGGTGTTCATGTGAACATATACATTAGAGCCCAGGTCTTCATGTGAACATATACATTAGAGCCCAGGTCTTCATGTGAACATATACATTAGAGCCCAGGTCTTCATGTGAACATATACATTAGAGCCCAGGTCTTCATGTGAACATATACATTAGAGCCCAGGTCTTCATGTGAACATATACATTAGAGCCCAGGTCTTCATGTGAACATATACATTAGAGCCCAGGTCTTCATGTGAACATATACATTAGAGCCCAGGTCTTCATGTGAACATATACATTAGAGCCCAGGTCTTCATGTGAACATATACATTAGAGCCCAGGTCTTCATGTGAACATATACATTAGAGCCCAGGTCTTCATGTGAACATATACATTAGAGCCCAGGTCTTCATGTGAACATATACATTAGAGCCCAGGTCTTCATGTGAACATATACATTAGAGCCCAGGTCTTCATGTGAACATATACATTAGAGCCCAGGTCTTCATGTGAACATATACATTAGAGCCCAGGTCTTCATGTGAACATATACATTAGAGCCCAGGTCTTAATGTGAACATATACATTAGAGCCCAGGTGTTCATGTGAACATATACATTAGAGCCCAGGTGTTCATGTGAACATATACATTAGAGCCCAGCCCATCTGTGATGTTACAGCAGCAGGGCTGGAGCCCAGATTAACCCAGATGCCCGGCGATCTGATGCGGAGGAGATTAAACAGCAGATGGTGGGAGAGAGTCAGAGGACTCGGCTCCTGTCTGTGTGTTCGCTGAGGATTTACTGACGACCGAGGATGTTCTCATGATCAGTTTTTTTTTAAGTCAACTTAAACCCACTTTGAATACAAAAGTTCAGACAGACATCTGTAGACCATGACATTAATTATTAACAATAGCCTATAGCTTAGAACAAGACTGCCACATGTAGGCCTACGTCGGACCGGGACAAAAAAATCAGCCCAGGAAACTCGACCGGTCCAACTCGGTACTGCTAGTCAATTGTCCACTTGGGAAGACTCCCGGTATTCCCAATGGCCAGTCCGCCCCTGCCTACGTCTAACTAAAGCAAATGATTCAAATAAGGAGATAAAATAATACAAATAACTGTTATTGGAAAGTTTGCATGAGGGGATTATTCAAAATGCTTGTTGAATGATGAAAAGCAGGGCCTTTAGTATATCAGGTCACCAGTATTACGGTCATGTTCTTGGTATCACACAAGATCCCGGTCTTTGTGTAACGATATTAAATAACAATCCTTAACTTGCTAACTTTGATTTGAAGTTCAGTATAAAGAACTTGTGTGCAAACTTGGCCTTTTGAAAGCAGTATAATAGAACAAGTGTGAGTTTTGTGCAGCCTGTCTCACACTCTGACCTTCCCCTGCAGAGGAGACCAGCAGCAGTGAGCCGTGGCAGCAGAGCATGCAGACCCCCATCATGTTGCCGTCCCCCCACCTCACTTCCACTGCCATGCGAGACCCTAAGAGGGGGCGTGATGACAGCTTCATGGGAGTGTACCCTCTCCCCCAGGACCAGCCGCAGCCCCATCAACTACCGCAGCACCATCAACAGACGCCGCAGCACCAAACCCCCCTGGACTACAAGTGAGTGTTTGTCAGCGCCGCATTCCCGAGGGGTGATGTCACAGTAACAAGGGGGTACTGGTTCATTAAAATAATCTAAGTTACAGTTGAGGCCTACATTATTAGCCCCCCAGGAGTTATGGAATATTTTCCTAAAATTCTTCCCAATGTTTCCAGCATTGATAAAACTTGATATAATCAAACATTAACCAGTGCTATTTAGTAGCTTTTGGTATATTTTGGAAAATAAAATAAGTTCTTAGGCTTGCTTTATATCAAATATAGTGAAAAATGGGTTGGTCAAAAAATATTAGCCCCAGGCCATTAATAGTCAATAGTGTACCCTTTCTGAGCCACAACTGACAACAACCTCTTAGAGTAGTTCTTTACTAGGTTGGCACAGGTCTCTTGAGGGATTTTGGCCCATTCTTCCATTGCAAATTGTTCCAGCTGGTCCAAATTGGTTTCCGAGCATGGACATTCACTTTGAGCACCCGCCAGATTCTCAATAGGATTCAGATCTGGGCTATGTGTGGGCCATTCCAGCACCTTGGTTTTGGTGTCCTTTAGGAACTGTTGGATCAATTTTGATGTGTGCTTTGGGTCATTGTCTTGTTGGAAGACCCAGCGACGACCTAAGAGCAGATTTTTTTCATATTATCCCTCAAAATGTCAACATAATTTAAATTTTTCATGATGCCTTGCACCCGAACAAGGCTCCCTGTGCCTGAGGCTGCAACACAGCCCCACAGCATGATGTGTTCTTAGGGTTGAAGGCCTCTCCCTTTCTTCGCCAAACACAAGCAACATCCATGTGCCCAAACAGTTCCAGTTTAGTCTCATCAGACCAAACTTACAAAACTCATCTTTACCTTTCAAATGTTCCCGGGCAAACCTCAGTCTGGCTCTGATGTGCCACTCTTTGAGTAAAGGGGTTCTTCTGGGACGATGGCCCTGTAGCCCACCACGTTGAAGAGCCCTCACCACTGTGTTCCTTGAAACATCAACTCCAGAAGAGGCCAGGTCAGCAACAATCATCTTGGCAGATGTCCGGGGATTCTTGCTGACATCTCCCTCTCCAGAGTTCTTGAAATCTTGCGCTTTCGACCACGCCTAGGTTTGTTTCTTACAGAATTTGTTCTAGACACTGTGAAGCGCTTGGAAATAGCAGTATAGCCTTCCCCCTTATCATGAGCCTCCATTATCTTCTTCAGCTCAAAACTGATTTCCTTTGTCTTTGGCATGGTAGTATAGACCCTCTCAATAAGGTATTAGAGTCCTTTTATGCTGATTGAATGCTCAGGTGTGGCTTGAAAGCTGATTGGTTGATTAGGTGTGGTTTGAAAGCAAAGATTCACATGGGGGGCTAATATTTTTGACCAACCCATTTTTCAGTATATTTGATATAAAGCAAGTCTAAAAATGTATTTTATGTACCAAAAGCTACTAAATAGCACTGGTTAATGTTTGATTATCAAGTTTTATCAATGCTGGAAGAATTTTAGGAAAATGTTCCATAACTCCTGGGGGGCTAATAATGTAGGCCTCAACTGTACATACAAATGTGTACTTGTATTTAAACTACTTCACTATAGAATATTTATTTCCTGCACGCAAAACCAGTTTTACTAAAACGTTTTTTTCTAAATACTCTTGCAGCACTGAACTTGTTCTCCGTTACAATTGGATTCTCCTTTTGATAAATTAACAATATTCAAATAAAAAATACATGTTTTCAAATGATATTTTTCATTGCAAAATTAATAACCGGTAAACATAAAAGTAGTTTGGACTTATAAAAGTTCAGATTCATGACAAGTGTTCACTCTTTCCAAATGTCCTCAGGGTGCATTTATGAATAGGAATATTTAAATCGATCTTTCAGTTCCACTGTTAAAAACATCAAACTTTTCACAAACATTTTTATTTCTTACACTTTGAAACCCTTTTCTTTCCCCAATGTTCTGTTTTGCCCTGGAATAATGTGTTGTCCTTGAACCCTGATACCTCCTACCAGAGGTTTCTATAAATGTATAGGCCAGGCCCATCATACGGTTGAGTTGATCACTTCTTCTCTACGAATGGGATCAACGGACTGGAATATGTAGCCAAACTTCATTAGGATAGTTAATTTCTGAGGGTAAACGGCTGCAAGATGCTTGTACTCAGCACCCTGCCAAGTGTTGCTCCTGCTGGGACAGTGACTGATTAGTTAATTTATCCGACCTGACTTTTCATAGGAGCCAGGCCAGGTATTTCAGTCTAGCATCATTGTAGTATCTCCAGTTTAATTACCAAACACATGTGGAGTAAAAACCTGTGTGCGTGCAGTTCCCAGGTGACGTGGATGCTGGCTCAGAGACAACAGGAAGAAGCACGCCAGCAGCAGGAAAGAGCCATGAACTACGCCAAGCTCAGGACCAATCTGCAGCATGCCATGTAAGACACACACACACACACACACACACACACACACACACACACACACACACACACACACACACACACACACACACACACACACACACACACACACACACACCTGCACATAGTGTGAACATAGAAGTTACGTTTCCATAATTGAACACCTGTTTGTTTTTGCAGTCGTCGCGGCACTGGGCTGATGGAGGAAGACGAAGAGCCGATCGTTGAGGACGTGATGATGTCATCAGAGGGCCGCATGGATGACCTCAACGAAGGCATGGACTTTGACACCATGGACATTGATCTGGTAAGAGGCGCATTTAACTCAATAATGTTTATTCATTCGTACCTAAATAAAAAGGTGGTGTTCTTTTAGTTAGTACAGGCAAGAGATGCACATAAAGGACACGACAGTATAATCAAATGTACCAGCTCACTCAAACATAAATGATAATGTTGAATAAATAACAAAGAAAACAGACCCTGTAAAGCTCGAGACTTCAAACAAATGAAGCCGAATGTTCTAAAGCTCTCTCGACAGCAGCAGTGATGCACTTAGATTCTGTTTCCGCTTTCTAAATGGCGTTTCATTACGAACACCCTGTTGACTTCTTGGATCTCTGGAGATCAGATTCAACAAACAGGAAAGTATTCTTCAGACACTTAGTCAAACGGCCATTAGGAGGCAACATTAGCTGCTGTTATTGCTACAAATGTAACATCTGGTCCCCGGACATTAAGGCCAGATGTTGCATCTGGAGAATCATCACGGTCTGATTATTTTTGCAGTCGCAATACTAGATATATTTTCAAACAGCCAGAAACAGTTTAAATCTGATTTCAATTCTGAGATATGCTGAAGATAATCGTTTTCGAAACCTCAAAGATCTCAAAGTCCCAGAAAGCCTCGTTAGTGGATGGCATGCTATCCTGAAGCTGGCGCCAGCTCACAAGTGGCCGGCCAAAGACCTCATGTGGAGACACACAAGAAACTTTAACTGCCGTTAGAAAGCCGTGTGGTTCGGATCGCCCAGGGAAACACATTCATTCCATGAGATTTGACGTCTCATCGTTTCTTGTTTATCATTTTCTGTTGAATGTTGAACTCGAAGACCACCGATCAAGATCTTTTGTTTTATGGCCACATAGTTTCCAGAATGTGTCTCCCTCAGTTTTTCCATTCAGCTTGATTTTTATTAGCACTCAGCTAACTACGTTAGCTTTGCCATGGCTCAGCCCAGAATATATTCTGATTGAATTACACTTGGTTACTTGTTTTGTTTGCATTCTCTGCCTACATGGCAGCTATTCTTAGAAAACACTGATTTGTTTTCCATGCAAAAATCCATAACAAGCAGCTTGTGTTGATATTAGCATGTAACATCAAAATGAGCAAAAAAGACAGGAGATCATCAAAGGGAATTGTTGGCTGTTGAAGGATGTGTCTGTTTGTTTTAAAAGACGACTTGTAAGCGCAACATGACGCATTTATTTCACCACTTACCCTAACAACGCAAAAGCACGATGTATGATGAGTGAGAACCAAATGTTATCCCAGAGAAAGGTCCATTTGGATTCTTCCCTTGTGCTGCTTTCTGACTCAATAATCCAGATGTCATGTTGAATCAACCAGGAAATTGCCCTGGTTTTGCACTCCTCACGCTGCACATCTTTCAGAATTGAGCTGTATGAGGACAACGCTGCAAATATCTGCTGAAATGATTTAGCCTCTTTTATTTAAATAATACAGCAGGTTTGCTGAAATCCATATTATCACAACGTTGGGCTGGCTACTAAAGCAGATGGAGCAGGAAGAGTTTGTGGAATATTTAAACAAGGCTTGGCGATATGACTAATATCATACATTACGATATTTTCTATCAAATGGCTCAAAAGGTATTGCAATATTTGATGGTTGACCTTTGACTCTTAATCAAATATCATCAGTAATGTGGATTTTATGACTGTCTGTAAAGGCCAATAATAAAACACATCATTTCACTGTTACTGTTTCACCTTTTTTAAAACAAGACAAAGACGACAATTCTGCAATTACAATCTCAAATCTTAGACCATATCTCGTCTCATATCACCATATCGATATGGTATTCATTTCCCAGCTCTACTCTAAACACATTTTCTCTCTTCCAGCCGCCTTCGAAGAACCGCCGTGAAAGATCCGAGCTCAAGCCGGACTACTTTGACCCTGCCTCTATCATGGATGAATCGGTAGGTTGCATCTTCTCTCTATCTTAGGTCACAGTTATAAATATGTCTGTGTGTATATATATATATATATATATATATATATATGTATATGTTTATGTTTGTAGCACTATATAGTGCTACAAACATAAACAGCGTGCTTGTGTAACGGCCAGCTGGAGGAGCTTGTGAGGAATAGTAAGAGACAACTCATCGCACTAAAATAACTTCAACTGTATGTGAGGAAATGGAGACGTCCCATTACACAGACCACTTCAGGGCACGTTGTGTTTGGTGGTGCTGAATGAGGCGGTGCAAAACATTTAGACAAGTCCCGCTGACCAGCCTGCACGCTCCACCGCCAAACACAACATCTCATTGGTTGGAAAGCCAACATTTAGCCTGTGTAAACACGCCCATTTTTCATTTAATTCAGAATGCACTGCAGGCATTGGATTCCTGTTCCAGCCTCAGGAAGCCTCTGCGCTCGTTCTCACACTGAAACGCTCCCACTCTGCCTCGCTCTAGCACTTAGAAAATGTGTCTGTTTTATGTCAACTTTTGAGTTATTTCATAATCGCAGCAGAAAAACTGTTTTCTTTTCACCAAACACCAAGCCGTCTGGTTCTATTATGCTTTTTCTGAGAGGAACCAACACGCAGAACACTTAGCTGCTTTCAGCGCTGCACACAACCTGCTCACAAGAACTCTGTCTTAGATCCTTTTTTCCCTGAATTTGAATTCTAAAAGATTTGACAAATGATCAGGCTGTGCGATCACAATGTGCTTCATTGCTGGGCTTGGAAGAATCTGAATCGGCCCGTTTTTTTTTTTGTCTAGCTAAGATGTGTACAAAACATAATAAATGGAATAATGTTCAGTCTTAACATGCCAAATAAAACAAACACTAGCTTATTCAAATGTATGGCATAATTGATAAAGAAACATCAGTTTAAATGTATGAATCTAATGCGTGAGCAAACTATAGGAAGCCGGAGGGTGTTTCTCAATCTCGAGTATGCTTGCTTGGTAGCACATGTCTGCCGAGCATCTTGCTTCAGAAGCGAGGGAAGAATCCTTCCTGGCATTCGGAAAACGAAGAATGAAACGGGCGAGCAAGTGTGCAGGTGTGCGTCACATGAGGCCCCGCCTTACATTTTCAGCCACATTTCAGGGGACATTGGTCCGTGCGCAAAGCATTGTGGGGATTTTAAGACCGGAATCTACACATGTGCAGCCTCGAAATTTCTCCTAACAAAGTACGCCGGGCTCGGTAGAATTCCAAGTATGCTGGACATTGGAACAGTACTTTGGCGGCACTCGGTGCTCTTTACTCGAGACTGAGAAACACCCAGAAAGTCATTTGACTCTGTGCATTGTGATATCGACAACATTAAAAACATACACTTACTTTATGTTAGTGGCTGGCTTCAAGAATCACATTTGTTTCGTTGAATCTTTGACATTTAAAAAAAAAATAAAAAATTAGATGACCCAACCAGTTTGGTTTATACTAAGTACGACCAAAGTATTCCTATTTTTAAAGTTGTGAAACTCATTTACTTCTGTTATATAAAACATGCCAAATGCAACTCCTACATTTCATTAATTTGCATACTTTGTCGAAAAGTAGTAAATTCTTAGTACCTACATGTCTTGTGCCTACTGATTTCTTAAATGTCTTTGACTTGAACTGGTTGTTAATGCTTCCCCCTCTCCTCTAGGTCCTCGGGGTGTCCATGTTTTAAGCTAATCTCCAGATGATTTTGACGCTGGGATAACAGAAGAGGCGCTTTGTATTTAAAGAGAATTTTAGATGTGAAAACAAAAGTGTTTTCTGTAAGAAAAATCCAAAAAAAGAAATCAGGCTTGTACTCCACGTGGACCAACGACAACCCACACTCAGTGTTGCTTGCTCAGAGAGGACATTGTTTCAAATATTTACTTTTATAATCTTGGGTAAGCTCTTCCTGTTCAGAGATAGTGTGACAGGCCACTTCCAAACCTATTTAGAAATGAGACGTGTCTGAAGAAAAATACATAATAGCTTTTTTTTTTTTTCTCCTTTCCTTTTTTTTTTAAAAACGGGGTTGAATTGGTGTTTTTAACTTAAGATACTTTTTTTGTTCATGTCTAACCCTTTTTACAATTGTAGTAAGTTACCAGGTGTGAAGTAGTAATTTATAAGCAGACTGTAGTAGCTTGCTCGTACTGTGTTAGCCAGGTGGATGGAGGTCTTTATGTGTCTGTGCTCCTCCCTCCATCACGTCCTTGTTGTTGGGCCTCTTCTCGGTCCTGTAACCACTGGTGGTTAAGGCGGTGCGGTGTCACGTAGAATCAGTCCCCTTATGCTGTGAAGATTCCCCACACTGTTAAGCAGTAAGTCCCAGAGCTTACCCCAAGATTTGGACCACTCCGTAACCCTGCATCTACTAGAGAAATGTGCCCCCCCCCCCCCCCCCAAACAAAGAGCAGATTTCTCTCCCAGTAGTGCCACTGTGTGGGCTCTGGCAGATAGCAGCTCACTCAAAGAAATACACATCTTTTTTTTGTTTCTTCTCTTTAAAATCCAGCAGCATAATGTTGAAATGGGTATCTCTACATTTTAAATAAAAGTTATATATGAATCGGTGCTGATTTTATATATGTGCTTTTGGTTTTTCTTATTTTTAACCTTCAATCACAAAGTTTGAGAAATGTAAGTAAAACTAAAAAAAAAAAGGAAAAAAAATGAAAGCATGTGAAGCCATGCGTCAAGGAAGATTTTTAAATTTGTATTTTTATGTTTTTTCTTTTTTTTGTCTTGATAATGTCTTCGGGGGTTTCTACCTTTTTTCCTACATGTAAATTAGTTTGGATAAAACTAATGATAAGACTTGTGAAATTCAGAGTTACGGTTTTTCTCAACATTAAACGGTCCTGTCACAAAACACTTAAATGATTTCAAAGGTAGTCATTAAGACAATACTGAAGAGGAGAGTTATTCAGCAGCGCTGTGGCAGCTAGACAAAGCTTAGATTTTGACATATATTTGTCACACAAGTTTTAATGAAATGTTTTGTCTACTGAGGTTTTTATTTTGTAGTCATTCCATGCTTAAGCCTTAAACATGCTTGTGAAGGTCACCTTCTCTCACAGTAATCTTCCATGTCAGAGGATCGGTCGTGTTTAAAGGTGGATAATTGGCTTCTTAGGACACGAAACATGAGGCGGTCAGGTGTAATGTGATAAAGTAGATGAACAGACTATTATGTGTTTTGCCTAATTATTTTATGTAAGTAAAAAAGAAAATTCTTTTAAGGAAAAAGTACTGTTTATTGTTTGTTACTTACCACTACATTGGTATAAATTCTTATTAGATCATGTGTGTATATATACAAAATTTAATTTTTTTTCCCTTCCTTTTTGGCCATTTCCGGGTTTTTTTTTCTTTCGTTTTTTTCTGCACTCTTGCCTACACTCTAAGTTGTTGTCTATTATCCCATCCTCTTTCAGTCACTCTGTTTCTGATTTGTACTTGTCTGGAGACAGTAACTTTTGAATAAAAATCAACACATTACATCTGCGGTACTTTTGACTTTTGGCCACATTGAACACTTATTCTGGGAGTAATCCAGGTTCCACATGTCGTTATTTTTTGCATAATATGTATTTCGGGTGGCATTTCACTTTTCATCACAAGGGGGCAGTATAGACCTATGCCTACATCTGAACTCCAGTGTCAGTGCTATAAGTGGTGTCACTTTGTGTAATGCATGTATTTTTTTTCTCTTTGCAGAAAAGGTTATGAATATTAATGATCAGGCACTCTGCTTCTCCAACGCACACATCTCAGTGCATATGACAGCCTTTTACATTTGTGTCGACTATCAAAGGAGGCCCATTGCAGCGAGGGTAATGTCTTGTTCTGCAGAAACAGAGTTGCTGTAATGATAAAAGTGAGGACACAAGGTAGCAGGAGAAAGGATGAAAGCAACCGAGACTTCTGTGTTAAGTGCATGATTAATAAAGAGGGGCTCAGATCAATGCGGGCCTATTACAGCGCGACCCATTCAACTCCATATGTGTGATACGTGAAGAGGTCCATCTATCACTGCGTCAGTCTGCCCGTCACATGTCCAATATTATAATAATATAAGGAAAGCTCTTACCTCTGCAATTGTCTCGTGAGCTGTCAGATTTGTTTGTAACATGGCTGTTGGAGGTGTTTGTAAAGAAAGACACCAAATAGACATTTTTGATTTAGCGTAAAGCAGTTGTCATCAAACCTGTTTTATGAGGACCTTCTTTATGTCCAAATCTCACGCTTCTTTACTTGTATGTCTACTTTTCTCTCTTAAGTATGATTTCTTCTCACTTTGGAATGCACCATATTTGATTTTGACTACATACATTTTTGGCCAATATTGATACATGCATATGTTCTTCCACCTAACACCAGGCCCCTCTTTTAGTGGAATTAACATCATTATGCTGACACCAAATGAGAACATGTGCTTTACAGATTGTGGCTTAAACTCAATGTAAAGTGAATGAATTGGAGCCCATTATTTGGCTTTGTAGAACAAAGTTAAAACTAGGCAAAATCTGCCTGCATTTCATTTGAACTACTACTACCCTTTAATGCATTTTGCCAAAGTGCTAAAAAATAAGCAGCTTCAGTTCTTATGTGGCTCTCTTTTTTAATTCCGAAAAGCAAAGCTGAGAAGCCTGCACCCTTTAAGTCAGAATATTTTCTGGAGGAAAATGAACCACTGCATAGATGTTTTCTTACTTGTTTACCTGCTTAGGCTCGTTTCACATGCGCATAATTGAATCAGTCGTCCGTGTTAGCAGAAATGTTTATTTTGGTCTGGTCCAAATTTAATTTGAAGCCTCTTTCGACCGATGACATGCAGATATCTTTGTGCATCCCTTGTTCCGACAGCAGTGTATCTTCTAGCTCTGAGTTAGGTGAACTTGTGTTTCTGGGGTCAGGGCTGCTCAGTTTAAATCAGAGCCACAGGGCTCCTGGCTTATATTTACTCCTGATAACCCAAGGGCCTCCACAGGCCCTATCAGTTGAGCTGCTGTTGAGACCTCAAAGAGGGTCAAGGAGGGTCTGGGACTCATGATCCACACACGCATGTGCAGATATCACTGGGGAAACTAACAAGATCTGACAAATACTTCATGGAATCTATATTCATCACAACCGCTCTTTCATTTAATTGATTCTAACTCTCAGAGCTGCAGCACATGGAAGGCTAGACTTTTTTTTTTACAGTACTCTGAAAGAAGATAAACACAGAATTTTAATTCCACGGATTAATCGTACATGAGCATTGGTGGTAATCTCAGTTTGGAGGCAGCTGACCCTGGAAAATCTTCTAGCAGGACCTGCCTCAGATTAGGCCAACAGAGGCACGCAAACAGTAAGAATTCCAGGCCACTGACGCTCAAATGTCCAGACTCATTTTCTAGCAGTGTCTCATGGTGCAGTAAACCCCATGCCTGACATTTCTGTGCCAACTCCAACAATATGGCTGTAGGAGCAAGCTGTAAGAGTATTTATTCCATATTCTTGATATCAGAAGGCAATGTTCTGTAGCCTCGATGTGTAAGCCAAAATGCTCACTTCTGACTTTACTAGTTAACTATTTATACACACTGCTCAAATATTTAACTAGTTAAGGCGAAATGTTCACTTGTCACAGTGCAATGTGTCTTTCAACAGCACTAGTTTAGCAAAATGTAGGCCACGAGTTGACTATCCCTGCTGAAAAAACCAGCTTAGACCAACAAGGCTGGTCTGTCAATATTAGGCTGGATTAGTTGGCTGGTTAAGAGGGGTTTTGGACACTTTAGCTGGTCAGGATAGCTGGTTTGGTCGCAGTGGTCTAGCTGGTCACCATTTGCTGGTCGGGTTAGCTGGTAAAAGCTGGTGGTCACCATTTGCTGGTCAGACTGGTATGATCTTGAGTATAACTTTAACTGGGATTACTTGATGGTTAAGCTGGTCATATATGATGATGAAACACTCTCACCCAATTGCAGTAGCTCAATGAACATCTATCATTTCAGATCAGAGCACCTACCTTACCAGAAAGGTACCAGAATGTATAGAGTGTCTGTAAATAAATACTCATACATCAAATGATTAGAAGCAGGAAAATAATTTATAACACACAATGAACATTAACACAAATTTGAAAACATTTTCAAAACACCCATTACTTCATATTTTTAAGCAGTTTCCTTCAATTGTTTCTTTCCGTTTTTCACAACGGTATTTTTTGTGAAATGTAGTAACTTCTCCCTCTCGGTCTTCTCCACGTTTTGTGAATTCAACCATCCTCTGAAGCACTCTTGAAAAGAGAAAGGACATTTTGTTTTGCTTTGAACATTCACTGTGATTAGGTCTATTATCTTAATTTACATTATCTAATTTCATATTCTGTCATTGTAAATATCATATTATATTACATGTATATAAACTTTTTGCACTACTTTTTATTTTGTATTTTTGTATTTTATTATATATGTTGAATTGTTGGAGGAGCTCAGGTCAGAAGAATTTCATTGACATTTCTACACTGTAGCTGCTGTGCATATGATAAGACCTTTGAATATTGAATCCAACACTTTTTTCAGTGGAAAATCCTAAATTGTAGGATAGTTTGGCGATAATAATGCTTTATGATTACATTTCTAGTGAGAAGTGTATATTTTACTTTCAGAATCTACCTCCAGTGGATGTGGATCTACAGTATGATAGATATATTACTTTACACCCGGAAGTATGTATCGTCATTCTTATTGTCGATAAATTGAGGGATATACGCTATATTTTATTAACACCAGTATGTACTTTATAACTTGAGTGTTTGGCTCTGCACCGGAAATCATTTAATTTTAAATTCAACCGCATATTATATAAACTATATCAGCGCTAGGCCTGTCGCGATAATCGATAAATTGACTTATCGTACTATAAATAAAAATTGACTCGATAACTTTTCTGAGCTCGATAAATTGCCGTTTACATGAATTGGCAGAAGCGTTGGAAGAAGCTTCCAACGCCGCTGTGTGGGCGGGCGGTCAAAACAATACTGCTTTGTTTCAACCACTGCCGTCTCGCCGTTCCCCCGTGTCCCGCCCTCTCTGTCTGTCTGTTTCAGTTTCGCCAGCAAGACTGCTGGTAGACCAGCATAGACCAGCTAAAACCAGCATAGACCAGCATGACATCCATGCTGGGCTATGCTGGTTTAGCTGACCAGGCTGGTCTTGAACCAGCAAGAACAGCCTGGCCAGCTTGTCCAGCCTGGTACACCAACTAAACCAGCCGAACACAGTAAAAACCAGTAACCATCTTAAGCTGGTCTATGCTGGTTTTTTCAGCAGGGAGCTGAATCCATATTTCACAAGTTAAGAAGTTAGCAACTCTAGCTAATTTTTAAGACTTTGAAACTGGTGGGTGCGTTTGGACTTTGGTGCCAAGCTGCGCCTGTCGTCACCAGTAAGGCGTATTTAGCTTGACAAAAGTGGTTGCTGAAAAAGATCGACTAGTACCAGTTTTTGTTCAACGACCGAGACGGAATAACAAGCTTGTTTAACCAACTGTCCAACTAGGGTTAGTGTTGGAGCCAACTGTCTGGTAGAGACTGCTATCTGACATCAAGAAAATGAAATAAAAAATGTAAACGGCTTGCAATACGCCAAGCACCCAATAAAGATGTCTGGTATCCAAATAAACGGGAAAAGAATCTCTCCTGCATTAAGAGGTTGACGCTCTGTGGGCCGTAACGGAGATGTCGAGGTGAATGTGAAATGAAAAAAGGTATCAATGGCGTTCATTATGAGGAGCCGGTTTCACGAGACAGAACAGGTCAGAGATTCCTGTGGAAAGCTATGAATAGAGCGGCATGGGAACTACTGTCCTCGTTCTGTCGGTGTTCCCCGTATTGACACACGGGCAGAACAGCTAAAGGTATGTTGAACGAGTGACAGGCCTATTGTGTGTATAGGACAGAAGCCGGAGGATTAGTGCCCCTTTGACACTGAGGGCTGGGATGGTCCAGTGTGTGGAGGGAATCTGTCATCAGCAGAGCTGCAGGTGGTCTGGCGATTCAGTGGGCCCCGCGAGGCAGGAAAACAAGGAGAGATGTCAGTTGGGAGCAGGGTGATATTTACCCGGGGTTACCATGAAATCTGATTCTCGACAACTTCTCTCCTCACCTCACATCATTGTAGTGAAGCCACTTTCACTTGTCCCAGTGGACGTAATGATGGTTTTCAATTAGAGGGAAGCTCTTTGAGCCTGTGTGTGAGCTAGCACTGTGCCGAGTAGCGCTATAAGTAGATTCTCTCAAGTACAATTTTGAGGTACTTAATTTAAGCATTTCCATTCCCTGATACTTTACATCCACTCCTCTTTAACTCCCAGTTTGATATTGTGATATTTTTCAACTACGTTTTCTTTGTGACCAAATTTGGATCACATTTTCCTGTCATTTTCACAAGATGACACAAACGTACAGATACAAACTGTACAATTGTAAATCCAGACATCTTTTTGGAGTCCCTTGCCAATTCTGCCCCCACCCCTCTTCCTATTCCGCAGATATTATAGATGTTTGTTTGCAATAATACAAGTTCTTCTGTTCATACACTATGTTCCACTACATTCATGTGATACCTTTAGCTTCTGAAGATAGAGATTCAGATGAATGATACATATTTAAACCTACAAATCATTTATCATTGATCATTATAGGTCAGCATAAATCATTGACTCTATAACTTAATAACATAATTCATCCCTTGGTGAAATGTCGACCACCCCAGCAGCATTTAAGTACAAAGATAAGCTCTTCCCTTTCCGTCTGCAGCATTTAGGAGATAAATACATGAACGCATTGATCATTATAATCCAACGGCATAATATATATTGCAGTCTGCATGAGGAGTACTTTAGTATGTTCAATATAATTTGATGGCAATACTGCTAACAATATACTGTACTTATGGAACATTTTGAATGTAGGACTTTTACTTGTATTTCAACACTTGTATTTTAGATAAGTAAAAGATTCTACAACTGACTGTGCCACATAAGGCTTACATTTCCTCCATCTTCGAATCCTTTGAAGCTTATTCAAAGGTGACCCGTGCAGATGACTGAACGCATTTCTATGGCGTTCCAGCTCTGCTAAATCATGAGTCTCTGTAAAGTTTGGATGAGTGTCTTATAAGGGCGTGATGAGACGGGTCTAATAAAGATGACGAAGCGCTCTGCATGTCACAGCCCCTGCCAGGAAACCCCGGTGATTTACGAGGCCTGGGACACCTCTGCTAATAAGACTCATCTCTTTAATTGGCTCGATGATATGACTGTGCAAATGGCCGGAGTGCACGTGTTAAATGTGCCTCCAATGTCCATGTGTGCATGCATGCGGGGGTGCACTGGGTGTGACTGCATGTGTTTGGTGGCCCATGCATGTGCCTGTGATTATTAGCTTTCCCTGCGAGCCAGAGATGAGGTAGAGCGGCCTCATTAGAAAGAGAGCGCTTCAATAGCCAGCCAAGATTTAACACCTCACCCAATAATAATGTATTCAATCTATTCTTAAGTATTGCATGCGCTAGTAGATAGGGGTTAGGTTATGTAAGAGTGCGACAGTGCCTAGTTTGAATGTGATATGATGATAATTATAAATCCGAAGGGGTTGACAGATGGCGGGGTACTTTAAAGGTTCAGCAGGTAGAAGTATGCCTACTCTGCTGCTGCCAGACCTCATCCCAGAGAGGAGAAAAAAAGACAAGAAGAGAGAGTGCAGACTCGGTAAGAGAGAGCTGTTTCTTGTTAGCGCACTATTCATCAGTCATGTGAGGTCAGGGAGCCCTGAGGGGTGGTGTGTGACCCGTCACCTCTCACCCCTGGCCCCCCCAGCACCTGGAACTGAGGTATTTCCTCATAACTAATTGACTTGAAACATTTTGTCTCTGATTCACAGCGAGAGGGCTTTTAGCTGCACGTTTAATTTAAAAGCCTTCCCAATGGTTGTAAATTTGAGTGGTATCTATATTGTACATCGCAGGAAAAATGTATCAGGCTGGTACGAGGAGTATTTGTATAGCAGGGAGTGGTTGGCTCAGGGCGAAAAAGGAGTGGAAGGCCTCGAGAGGAAGGAGGAAATGCATAAGGGAGGTACAGGAGACAGAATGGCAAGAGGAGGAAGGAGGTCAGGGTCACAGCTGCGATAAAGAGGTCAGGATGAAAGATGTTGCTTCAGTCCGGCCGTGAGCAAAATAAACATCCTCCTAAAAATAGTTGGAAGAGCTGATCATCCGTCACCGCAGCCACTTCATCCAGCTGCAGAACTTTAGTCTGACCTGGAAAATCTGCTGAGTTGTCCTTGTCTAAGTTAATAATGCTAAAAAAGTGTCCTTCGGGGGCCTTAATCCCGAGTTCATAGGTTCCGTTTGACAAACAGTCGATGATTATCTTAACCCCACCAATAAATATGACATGCCGGTCTTAACTTCATATCTGCCCCTGACCACTAAACCCTCAACTCTGACCTTTTACCCCCAAACCCGGGCTGGTGACCTGCCTCCACTCCATATGTCTTCATTTCCCGTGAAGAATTCCTCCGGAGCCGAGCTTGGAAATCACTTATTGGAAAGTTTCCTCCTGACCGGCTGATTGACAGATCACAGTGTGAGCGAGCCCCAATGCTCCAGGCAAATAAGACAAGCCAGAAAAGACACACACACACACACACACACACACACACACACACACACACACACACACACACACACACACACACACACACACACACACACACACACACACACACACACACACACACACACACACACACCCCTACACCTATGTCTCCGTCTGCCTATCTTTCATTCTCTGTTTCACTTCTTTTTCTTTTTTGTTGCTTTTTCCGGTGCCCCTCCTGCCTTTATTTATGCCTGCGGAGCCACTTTGTTGTGCTATTAGTGGCCGGGTTTGTAGATGGAGCAGATGCTGGAGCTGATATTCCCTGATCCTGAAGCGAGCCGAGATAAGAGCAGATTTATGCCAGAGTGAGGGAGCATGGGAGTAATTGCTGAGGCTTTGATGATGCGGCTGAGAGCACTCGTGTACCCTCTGCTTCTTACTAACAAGGACACCCTCAGATTTAGGTTTTCCTCCCTTGATTTAAAGTGTGTTTCTCACTGTATATATCTCATGTTGCCAACGGTGTGTTTGTGTAACAGTGCTGAGGTGCAATGTTTCCTAGCTGTGATTCTTTTGCGTCTTTGTTTTAAAGGCATGTCATACTTACAGCTTTGTGTGTGTGTGTGTGTGTGTGTCGGGGGGGGATTACACACTACGGACCTCCTCCAGGATTTTTATGGCCTCTTTATTTATAGCTGCACACACTCATGCTCATGACATAAGCAGGATGACGGATAGCATTCTATCTGCAGATAAGGTTATCTCAATGTGATTTTCTATGGTTGGTATATAAAACGTAATTTCCCAGGAAACAGGTGACAGCGACAGGAAATAAAATCACATTCACAGGGTGTTTTCTCCACAGGCATTATGAGGTATGGGGCTGCATGAAGAGCTTACGTATTACCTCTTATAAATATAAATATATGATCAAAGCTGCGGTTACCCAGCACCTGCCAGGGGGAAGAAAGACAGCGCTGATGAGATAGTTGGGGCCACTTTATTCTGATTAGAGGTGGGCTCTAAATGGCTCTTCAACTGAGCATTGAAGAGAGATTAATCATCTGTTCAGTGTCCCCGAGTGATGATGTCACCGAGGACATGTCAGCGACGCAGAGTGGCTACAGTGACACGTTGATCCCGGGGGGGCTTTGCAGCCTGACCTGGCTCTTGACTGATGCGAAGTGGGCTCAGGCAGGACAGATACTTTGGTGAGGGGCTCCAACACACACACACACACACACACACACACACACGGTCACACAGATGCCGAACCTCACAAAACACACACAAGTCTTATCTGTGCGGCTGCCCTGGCCATCACCCCGGGCCTTCCTGTTTTTCTCAGGGGCCCCAGGACGAATTCCAACTCGGTGGAGTCGTGTGAGGCTGTTGCTTTGCTGAGAGAGCCACTTTGAGGAGTATCTACTGTCGAGAGAGGGGTGATAAGTGGAAGATCATTAGAAGCCCCTGAACTGGAGCCAAACAGAATTAGATGACGCAAGCCACAAGATCATACAACGTGGGCCAAAATCAGTAAGGACATTGGGATGGAATTAGACGCCGAATCCCTCCGTGTAATATAGCGACAATAATTTCTTCAGCACGTCAGCTCTGTGGGCTACTTGTTTCAGATCCAATCCCAGCCGCCAGTGCTCGGTTCAAAAGGGGGAGAGCAATGAGTCAGATCCTCTGCTCCAATTATATCTGCATCCTGCACTCTGCTCTTCTAAAGCTCTAAAGCAAGCACACACATCCCCACACGCGGGACAAAACACACGCGGGCAGATAGACACCGTTTGAAATCCACACTACACGCATAGCTGCCAAGAAATGCATGTAGCAGTCAGAAAATAACAGCCTAGAAAACAGAATCACACATGCTGTGAGCACACACACACACACACACACACACACACACACACACACACACACACACACACACACACACACACACACACACACACACACACACACACACACACACACACACACACACACACACACACCACTTGAACAGGAGCTTGTTGACCATCATACAGCCAAGAGACTGGGAAGAAGGAGGGGTGGGGGGGTGAGCTCACAGAGGTCGCTTTGAAGTTTCTATTCAGGTCTTTGTCCCATTCAGACTGCTGGCAGTAGACATCTCTACTAGAGGCCCGGCCCCTCCCACCATCACACCGTCCCCTCACACACACTCGAAAAGAAAAGAAGGCACGTCCGCAGGTCCTGTCCATCACGCAGGCCTTAATTAGAGCGGATTCGAATGCACTCTTTTGTAGCCTCCTCACTCTCTCCTCTTTCTTTAACCCCCACCCGCACTCATTTTCACTCTCTTTCAACCGGCTCCCACCCTCCCACCCTCTCTCTCATTCCTTTCCCTCTCTCCTCTAACCCCTTTTTCACTTTTGTTGCCCTCATTTTCTTGGCAGGGAGTGAGGCACCTCTCCAGACGTTTTCTTCTCCATGCCCTGAGCCCCCTGCTATCCCCCTCCTCTTCTTTGCTCACTGCTTTCTCCCCCTCTTCCCCTTCCAGTCTGGAAGCTGAGTGTGACCTAATGTTTGACAGACAAGTAGCCTTGGAGAAAAGACTCATCTATCAGAGGCTTGTAATTATATTAGAATGGACAGAACATCCCCCCCAGGCCAGCATTTGGCATATTCTCTCCATCAATGTAGCTGTCTTCTAAACCCTCCGGGCCACAGGCCTACAAAATGCAGTTTACGCTAACAAATAATCACAGCCAGTTAATAAGGTGTGTGTCTCTGTGTGTGTGTTTGTGTGTCTGCATGGAAACTTTCCACCAGTTTTTTTTTCAAGGGGGAATTGTTGAGTTCTTTTGATATTAAGCATCAAAGAACAATTTCTCTTTTTAAATTCTAATCTCATCCGAGAGGCTAAAAAAGGTATAATGCAGGGAACTGTGGCGAGTTAAGATAGGAGGATCAGAACCGGCTTCTAATCACGATTGTTATCAAGATCCCCAGATGTTTATATGTAGACAAAGACGGCTACACGAAACATCCATTGTCGTGGCTTGTTATCAGACCTAATTACTGATATGAGAGGCGAGGAGAAGAGAGGAGAAGAGATGAGGTTTTGCTTACATCTCCTGCTGGGATGTTAAATTGCAGAGGACATGTTTAGCGCAGATTGTTATTTGTCTGTAATCAGTGCAACCCTGTCAGTCATGATGGCTGAGATGGAAAAAGGAGAGAAGGTGGAGTGAAGCAAGAGAAGGGGGAAAGAAAGAGGAGGAAGACGTCTGGACAGCAATCAAGCGTACCGCAAACAGGAAATGCAAGTCTGAGGATGCCCCAGCTGTTGTGTTTCGGCCTCGCTGCTCTTACAGTTGAATCAAAGCAGCAGGAATAGCTCACACGACAACTTTTCAAGTGTCGCACTCCGAAAATAGTCCGTTTACATTAACAGACTTTTCCCACTATTATAACAAGCCCGGTGTTTGGAGTATTTCCATGTTGTTTGCGTCAATGCCCTAGTGTTTCCTTTAGTGAACACTTTACAGTGTGTGAGACAGACGGGAAACAGGCTGCTAAGTGCTTATGTGTGTGGCTTTGAGAAGACGTGTTGTCTCACTGGTTAATGGCTGCTTGATATTGATTACAGCTGGAACGTCCGACTCACATGTTCCTAGTCCTCTCCAGATAACGAGGGTTAACCACTCGACCCCTTACATGCCAAAGGGGCTCCGTTCATACCTGGATCCATAGCCCCGGCCTAAGCCACATGTCCCACATCTCCAGAGAGGCCGCAGCCCTCGGGTCTCCGGCTTGGCCCGTAGATCACGGCCGTGTTGTGGAGCCACATCAGAGGGAAATGTGCCAGACTTCATTAAGGGCAGATTAAAAGAAATCGGAGGCCACTTTAAGTGTGATTTATTTTCACTGTGAGGTTGCTGGGTCGACTGCAGGAACGCAGCGGCTTTACCCCGGAATGATGATGTCATGGTTTCAGTGTTTGCGAAGTGTAAATAGCAGATTGGGAAGGAACTTTGTCCTCGGCAGCAGGGTTCATCTTGGAGTCTAAGAGAGCGGAAGACAAAATATACACCCTCTTCTGCCTTACTGTCCTCCATTTTAGATCTGATACAAATCAGAAGACGATGAAGAGAATATTCAAGTGAAACCATTTTGCTTTTAATCATTCATTCAGAAAAGACAACATGTCTTAATGAGAAGATGTCCTGCGTTCCTCTCTTTATATCATTATAAAATGAATATGTCAAGCTATATAACAATCCACTTTTGTGATCCAGACTAAAACATTTCAACTATTGGTTGGATTGCCATGGAATTTGGTAAAGATCTTCATGGTTCCCAGAGGATGAATCCAACTGAATTTGTTGATCCCTTGTTTTTACATTAGAATCCAATGAGGTTGACTTTTTCTTCCCTTTAATGAAATATCTCAACAAATATTTGATGTATTGGTAACATTTTGGTATACATATTTAAGGTTCCAAGAGGATGAATTCATCTGACTTTGGTGAACCCCTTGTCTTTCCGATCACGCCCCCATGAGGTTGACATCATTTAGCTTTTTAGTGACATTTCTGGACAACTACTGCTTGGGTTAACATGCAATTTGGTATCATGGTTCCAAAAGGATGAATTCATCTGAATTTGGGGATTTCCTGTTCTTATACAAGTTTTCACATACTTTGTGAAACATCTAAACTTTGGTAGACTGGATTGACACAACATATGGTACAGACATTCATGATCCCCAGAGGATGAATCCGATTGACTTTAGTCAACAACACCTTGTCTTTCCACAAACTCCCACAGGAAGTTGGCATGTCAGTGACATCACTTGATAACTAATAGATGGATTGTTATGATATTTGCTTGGGATTGTCATGGTTCCTGGCGGACTTTAGTAATGCCTTCACATTTAATTGTTCAATATCCCAAGATCTACTAGGTAGATTGGCCAACACTTTTGCAGACATATTCATGTAGAGCAGGGATGGGCAACTTTGATGGTGGTGGGGGCCACATCATTGATGTACTGGCCACCAGGGGGCCGCAGATTAACTTGGAACACACACACACAAATTCCATGTGTTGTATGTAATTATTAACAAATATACTAAGTCTGACATCTTCATTGACATTTTACAATCAAAGGGAACATCCCCCAAAAATGGGAACATCCTCTAATAAGCTCACAAAACAAATATCAGTTCACAGAAATGTTATTTCATTTTTACAAGTGGCATGTTTGTATTGAACAGGTTATTAAACAGTGGAATAAAACTATTTTAAACTATTGGAAAGCACGGAAAATGTGTGTGAATTGAGATTAACCATTAGATGACATACACATGAAGTCATGAACACTAACCCAGACATTAGTTGTCTAACTTGAACCTAAAACACTTGTAGCCAGTCTATGCATTCCCCTTATTCCACAATAATGGGAAAGTCAACACAGACACCTGTCAGACTGCTGTTCCTCAGCGCCGCTCCCCCTCCCTCCCGCTGAAGTTATGAATGAAAAGCATAGTAATCATAGATAACACGGCAGGGTCCGTGACAGTTTGTTTTCATCTGATTTCAAATAAACAAAGTCTTGGTTTTAAGAATATTAAACTTGTTTCGCCAAATTCAGATGATAAAAACAACTTTTAAGCTTGTAAAGGCATAATTACAAGAGGCAATTTAACGTCACAGCAGGCATAACAACAGCCGGTGTTTCTTGTGAGGGTTTCCCCGGGAAACAAACACAATACACACAAATGCGTCGCAGATTATTTCGCGGTGTTTGAAATCATCTACGCAGCTCGCGACGTAACTAGGAGTCTAGTGGACGGTAGTAGCTACTACAAGTAAAAATAATAAAATTGTTTTAATTAATTACGTTGTTTATATTAAGGGCCGCAAAAAGAGGAGGTGGGGGCCGCATTTGCCCATCCCTGATGTAGAGGATAAATCCTTACCGATTGTGGTGACTTTTGATGTAGTACCACCATTGAAAGTGATATTAATATTAAAATGTCAACTTCATTAAATGTTTTAACAACTATTGGATGGATAGCCATGAACCATGTTACATACATGCATCCCCCCTTCCCTAGGAGGAAGTGTGACTATGAACAATAAAAGTAATCTTAATTTGCTGACTCCAATGGGAGGGTCTGAAGAGCGTCTGTGTATGAGCTTCAGTGACATGAAAGTACATTCACGCTATTTATAGAAGCACTAATCACGAGCACCTATATACATTAACATGATGACCTCATTCCTTGGAAATGCCACTATTTTATAGGTGACTGTAAGAGGAGGGGAAACGATCTAATTGCCTACGCTGTGTCAGACTGAATGTGAAAGCTACGCTCAATACACTCCGAGTCCTTTATCCTTACGGAACCTCACTTTGTGTCACGTTGCATAAGGCTTTTCTGTTTATGTAGAATAACGTGGACAGTCCAATACTCCTACATATCCCCCATAATCCTCTACTCATTATTATGCGCCGTTCTTCTGCCACATGTACTTTTAACAGATTAGTTCTGATCGCTTCTCAAGGCACATGTCTGCATTTTATTGTACTTGGCTTATAATGTGTTTTTCATTCTACTGCTTCCAGGCTGTAGTTTGATCACACTCTTACAACAACAGCGTGGTATGTCCACCACCACTATCGTCCTGGAAACATATTCCTATTGGCTACTCATCCTAGGCCGCAGCTGTGGCCCTCGTCAAAGTTTTTGCACAGGAGGCGTCTCATTGGCTCGCAGCAGATCAGGTATCTTTATGTGACTGTCTGATTGGCCGTTGAGGTATCAGGTATCCCAGATGTCTAGGCCATCAGACGGGACATACCAGCTCTGTGGCAACTGGCCTCTGTTTGTTGTTACTATGACAACACTCTGATGGTCTCAGCCAGGCTGCTGAGGATGCAGCAATGGCAGAACTCCAGCAACACTTATTAGTGTAAAGAAAGACGAAATGACCTCTGCAGACTTTTCCTCTGTTTTCCATGCACCTTGGAAGTAGGTGAGCCAGAAATGCATACTCTGATGCAGCCATGGTATCCTCACGCACACAGAAATATAAATACTCACAGACTGCATAATCATTTGGGTTTTGAAGCTGATGGGCTGTCAGGGCACAACGGGATGTAATAACAAATAATTTCAGGAACCATAAACCATGTCTTTAAATGTCTCTTATCTCTCCTTTCTAATTATATTGAAGTCCACACTCCTGTATTCCTTGGAATCGATTTCATCACAACCATTAGGGGGCGGCATTGATTGGATAAATGCACTTAAATTAAGAAAAGCTCTCCTTCTCCCTCTCTCTCTCGCGCGCGCACACACACACACACACACACACACACACACACACACACACACACACACACACACACACACACACACACACACACACACACACACACACACACACACACACACAAAGGGGGCACAGACATGGACATGATCAATTATGTGTCAAGCATTTCGTCCTCAATGAATGAATGGCCCAATGACTATAGGCTACCGACCGTCTATTGTCTATTGACACTAGAGACTAAGTTCTCATGCAGTTCATTATCCCAAAAGGGGACGACTAGAAAGAGATCCAAAGAGACCATTAATCATCATTGCTTTCAAAGAAGAGTAAAGAAGGCAGCCAAATAGCAGATACTGTAATCCTATACAGTAAATTCTATAGATTCTTGCGGAGGAAAACTAAATATAGAGAGGTTTACACTGAAATGATAGCTTCGTTATGGAGAGAAAATATTAGAAATTCACTACCGCTCTCTGACATAATTACAATTCCCTCTGGCGAGATTTTGATAGGCCTGTTAGTGTTAGGAGTGTTATCATAAATGTTTAATCCCTGATCCCCGGGGACAAGCAGGTCCCGGTTTTAAAGGGGCCAAAGTTTTTGTTCTCCTGCTGACACTTTAACCTACAGCCTATCACACCTACCAAAGCCTTCAGTATGACGAATAACTCCAAAGTCCATTTCAATTTGGGTCGATGGCCCGGGCTGAGGTGGTGAGGGGGGGTTGAGAAGTGGGGGTCAACCCAATAACAGACTCCACTCCCTTCTCCCCCCCCCCCCTCCTCCTCCACGTCCCCATAAATGCCTTCGCTTCCTAGTTCGGACAGAGCGCCCTGATTGGCTGCGGCTCGCTCAGTGGGCTGTTCCCTCCGCGCGGCTCTCCGGCTCGGGTTACAGTTGAGCTCGAGCTGCTGCACTTAGCGGAGTGCACAGTGTTTTACACGGTTAAAAAAACAATACACCGGCATGGAATTGTTGCCGAGCGGATTTACAGCCACGGAGCTTGTCCGGTGAGCAGGTCTGACCTTCCCTCGGCACTTTTTGTGTACGCAGACAACCCGGGAGACGTACAGTTTTTATTCACGCACCGGCCGCGCAGCATGTCCCAGTCGGACTAGAAGAGGCGACCCTGCTGGGAGCGCAACACGGGAACGCCGCTGAGAGCCGCGAGGAATATTTACAATAGAAACTCAATTCCTTTTGGAGAAGAATAGCAAAGGGCAGCAGGAGGCGGAGGGGTGAAAGACAACACTGGAATGAAGTGGACCTCGGGATTCCCAGCGTGCTGCGGAGTTGTGACTGATGGATGAATGTGGCCATCTGTAGGCTATATCCAGCGACAGGTACAGAGACATTCAGGGGAGCTTTGACAAAGACGCTTCCTCGGCAGCCGCTTCGCCCCCAATTGTGTCCCTCGAAAAAAACAAAAAAAACGGCACTGCACGTCAGATCTCTCTCCAAGAAGGTCGACTCTTTTTGTCTCAGCCACAGGTCAAGCAGGACACTGCTTCTTCCCTACTAGATCCGACCAAGAACCGGCGGATAGTTCAGTCAAAGACATCAGATCTGGAGCAGGTTTTAACAAAAAGGTCTGACAGAAGGACATGTATCTGATATCGACCTCACATGCTCCCGACTGATCGTAGCTCACCTCCCTGCAGATAACGCGCTCCGTCCGACGCTCCGGGTTATCGGCTCACTGTCTTGTCGCTGTACTCAGATCAGAATGGCGGGACTCGGGTGTTGGAAGTATTACCTCTGGATCTTTATTTTAATGTGCAGGTCGGCGCTACCTTCAGCCAAATCGATGGAGACTATCATTTGGAGCTCTCAGAATTCCAGGTAAGTCTCCTGTTTCATTTTGTCCAAACATGCCAAAGTGTGGGTGTGCGCGTAATGGAGGACTAACTGTGAAAAGTTGCAATTGTGTGAAAGCTGTTAAATGTTCTCTTGCAATTATGAAAAAACGAACACAATGCAATTTTCTCCCTGTAATTGTCATTCCTGCGCCGCTCGGGTTTCTGCTGATTTATTTCTCAGTGGGGGATTTCCAAACACCAAAGAAACGCACAAGGTGCAGGCTTACAGTGTACAGTAGGCCTCACTTAAAACACAATAATACATGGTTAATTATAGTAATGTATGGCAATATTACATGCTGGTGTCTATTAACAAACGGAGGGGAAAGTCTGCTTGCATACTTGAGTTATGACTCTCAGTGTGGTGAGAGTTTGTCCACTTCTGCCCTGCAATTTCTCGTAATTTATATAATCAGCTAAGTGGATAATACTTGAATAATTCAAAAAGTCAAGGAAAGAATGCCACGTGTGTCAAGGTGTAGTCCAGTTTTCTTGACCATGGGTTCCTTCTTGTGAGGGCCTCCAAAAGTTTTCAAATTCCCACAAAAATGTGTGATAATGGTTTCAGAGGAAGAAATGCTTGAAAGGAATGTAATTTTCCTAAACTGTCTTGACTTTGATCCAGCCTAATTTCTCCACACTTAAAACAAATCAAGGGCAAGTTTCTCAAAAGCAAAGCAGCTGAAGCCAGATTCATATTATTCCCATCAAAACAAGCAGAGTGAGCCCAGAATGCTGATAATAAAATACACTCTGGTAACAATTATCACCCACTTAGACTTGACTCCCACATTTGCATGATGTTGGAAAGCATACATAAGGGGAAAGTAAACTTAAACAAAGGAAGGGGAGAAATAAAACCTCTCCTGTTTTTCTGTATGAGGAGCTGACCTTCATTTGAGCTCGCTGCACCAAGGGGAAATGGAGAGTAGCTCGACCAGCTTATAACTAGAACTTACCCATTCAAGTGAATCCACGATTTATCCCCCAAATGTCAGATGTCATAGGAGCTAGTTGTGCAGTCAGTGGGAATGAATATTGCTGCCAGGTTCAGTGGAGTGTGTGTGTGTGTGTGTGTGTGTGTGTGTGTGTGTGTGTGTGTGTGTGTGTGTGTGTGTGTGTGTGTGTGTGTGTGTGTGTGTGTGTGTGTGTGTGTGTGTGTGTGTGTGTGTGTGTGTGTGTGTGTGGTGTGTGTGTGTGTGTGTGTGTGTGTGTGTGGTGTGTGTGTGTGTGTGTGTGTGTGTGTGTGTGTGTGTGTGTGTGTGTGTGTGTGTGTGTGTGTGTGTGTGTGTGTGTGTGGCCTGATCCTAATGGCAAGACTACGGCCCATCAGCTTTTATTTGAGTATGGCTGCGGATGTAGTGGAACAATGAGCTTCATCAGAGAGAGATATGACACACACTTATTCCACATGGACAAAACCCCACATTGTGTGTCAGGCATGGCTGGACGAATGAAAATAAATTGGAGAGACATTTATTGATTGATGATGTCACCTGCAGGGAATGGCTTGGAAGGTTACCACTCCGTTTTTTTTTTGTTGGAAGATCATTACTCCATCTGTTCCTCACAAAAAATAAATAAAAAACCCACGCCAGGCCTAATATTTCATAAAGTTCGCAGTGGAACAATAATGCACTCTGCAAAGTGTTCCCTCAACCTAATTATCCTGCTGCTCTGCGCTTAGAAAACAAAAGACAATTATCTTGCTGTGTGCAGGCTTTCGCAATAACAAAAGACAAACCTGTTTTTCTTCTGAAATGTATCTGTCAGCAGCGGCGTCTGATGGGCAATAAAAAAGGGAATAGTCGTACAGCAATCAGCATCTGTCTTCACTGTTTGTTGCTTTAAACGCCACCCCTCTGTCTCAACCTGTATTACTCCATAGTGATAACCCAGGGTGTATAGAAATGTACAGTACACTATCTGGTGACTTATCTAGATTTACGATGTCTTACTTCCTGTTCTCACTTTGGGGAGCTCTGCTGCCTCAGCTAATAAATTAATATGGCCCTCTCCTGCGCACTGTGCCACATACACACACCATATATAACAATACCAGTGCCTCCCCACAGGCCATGAGTTATGAGACAAAGTATAGGAACCCAGCAGGTTTTGGGCCACGGTGTGTGTGTGTTTGTCTTTATATGTGAGTGCAGACTTATGTGCGGGTCCCTTGGAGCCTTCCTGCTGTTATGGATTTCCATGTGAGGATGCTATCACTCCCGCGCCTGCATTATCAATAACTGGGGTTTGCTTAATTGATTTCCTCCCAGTGTGCCAGAACAGGCAACATACATCATCACTGTAGCGCCGTCTGCAAAGGAAACGAAGAGGAAGAAGAAGAAACATGCCTGAGTTTGAGTTTTGCTGCAGGATGTACCAGACCTTTTTGATATTTAATTTGAAGCCAGATGAGTAAAAATGGCAAGAGGGATTATGCAGGAAGGGGGTGAGGGTGGAGGAGCAGCTGAGCAGAAGAAGGCTGGATGTGTCAACGTCCTTGGCCCGTAAAAAAAAAAGCGCCTAACATTTGATCAGGGCAAATCGGATTAGTTCTCATTTAGCTGAGTGGGATTACGCCCCGAAAATGTCACTTTGTTATGACTGATCACGTCCCATCGGTTTGGCTGAAGCTAGCAATGTACCGGCATACTACACACACACAGTAACGTTCACAGTGTGCTGAGGAATTCTGCAGTGATGCCAATTTAATGATAATCCAACAAGGTTGCTATGAGTGGTTCCTGCCCGTCCTCTAACCCTCCTTAGCTAATATTTACCTCATGACCTGTAGCTACCACCGCCTGTTTGCAAGCAGCTCAATAGATCAACAAAATGATGATGGAAGACTGGCGTAAAAAAACACACACACTTTGCCCACATCTGAAAAGATACCGAGAGGAAACAGCCACGGGCCGGCCAGGAGTCTGCTGCACTGGTTTTGAACTCCTCACTTTGCGGCGAGGCTTTTTGAAACCGTTTTCTCATTTTAGCCCGTGTTGAGTTTGAACCCCACAAAATAGAGAAAGAGGCGCTTGTGTGGATAAAAGTCAGCTAAAGCCTCTGTTGCTGCAGGCCTTTACTTACTCGTCTTATTTTGCTGTCCGCTGACCCCAGCTCGCAGTTTAACAGTCGGCTGCTTTTGGTTTATAATGTGCTCGCACGGTTTAAAGGCTCATGGAGTTTGGCGATGATTAAACTGGGTTTGATTACCACCGTGATGAAAACATGTTTATTTTTACCCCCAAATGAGAAAATGTTCTCAACACGGAGAACAACTTTGAAAAACACGAGGTGGCAAGATGTTAAATCAATTTCTCCAACACTATTTTATTTGCCTGCTGTTAGTAGAATAGGTACACAGAAGGTCTCATTAAAGTTCAGTCTTCGTAATTAGCTGTTTCCGATAAGATAATTGGGAGGGGGAAAAAAGTAGTTTTTGAGGTAATTAGGAAAAAACCAGGTCTGCCACATCTTTGTTTTTAGAACGAGATGTTATCAAAGCACATTTTTTAAGGGCTCGTTCTCGTACACGGGGAAACCATTGACCCCCTCAACGTGGTGTTTGGGAAATGCTCCACTGAGCTGACATTGAAATATATAATGAGGATTTCAGCAGGAGTTGCTCAAACAACAAATGCAAACTGCCACAACCTGTCGAACAGGAGTGGGATGAAACTTAGGGACTAGAGCCGAAACAGGATTTTGGTTCTTCAGTATGGGTCACTGCCGAGAGGGTCAGAGGCCTGTTTTTGTTTCTTCCCCGCATGCCCCCTTTACCCCTTGAGATACACCTTCTCTCTCCCTGCTTCCCCGAGTCGCCCCCCCTCTCCCCCTTTAGACTCTGATCGTGTTTCCCTCTGATAAAGATCTCATTACACACAGAGAGGACTCAGAGCCTGAGCCCCACTCAGAGAGAAAGAGAGAGGGCTGACCAATGAGAAATACTTCTGGAAAGCAACTGGCCCGTGGTGCAGTGAAGGCTCCCTGTGTCTCACTCTGAGGACAGCTGCGTTTGCTTTTACGTGCATACACTTCTGTGTCCACATGTCTGTTGTTTCAGCGGTGTGGAACCACGGAGTCTTGGTTTGGTTATCTTTTCGGGATGCACCTGGGTACAGAAAAGGGGCTTCTGCTATTTAGGTTATTTCAGGAAAACAATTAAAAAAAACAGTTTTTCCATCATGGTTTTTACTCCACATGGACTCACTTTATCCACTGGTGGTTTGGCTTCCACATCATTGAAAACTGATTATTCAGCTTTTTTTTATAGTGTTATTGATGCGTTTATTTCTTTATATTAGACCAGGCATGCACATAAAACCTGGTTTTGTTCCCTGGCTTTGAAAGCATTTGTAACCCATTTTTAGCTTTTTTTTAGAGATCCCAACTGGTGCTCATGAGTCCCAGTTGGTTTTCTCTCAAGACATACTATCGGGACTGATTCACAACTGTAACAACAGCTGATGCAATGAGTCAGTTGGAGAAAGAGCAGACAAGATGAGTCAGTTTACGAGTTATTCGATCAAAAACAATCAGCTCTGACAGTCAATCAGTGGGAGGCGGTATCGATCAAATGTTTTTATTACTGCATCACATAATCAATATACTGTGATTTATTATTATTTCTAGAAACTCAGTTGTACAGCGAAACCACTTATGCTAATCCAACCACACGATGGGTTTTCAGGTTTATCCAGGGTGCAACAACACTGTTTATACAACTCCAGCCAGAAAGCGTAATACAAAGAGAGACACATATATTCACGGCATAGCGTCTCATATCACATAATGACAACTCTATATATATCTAACACCCCTCCCCCCCCTCACAATGAATATCGACCAATCACGTTCTTTAGGGATGCACAATATTGTTTTTTTAAACCGATACCGATAACTTCCTGCTTCTCAAGACCGATACCGATAACACCATTTTTTTTTACGCCACTAATTATTTTAACGCGATTGACGCATGTGTATATTTTTTCCTCGGCCGCCCCGTAGTTTCAGAGCGCATCGAGTTTAAAATACCATCTACAAGCTGATGCTGACAGCCCCGCTCCTGCCGCCCGCTTGTGGCAGACCACACTTCCACGCTCACCGGCAGGCACCGACTGGCCATCGGGAGGACCGGGAGGGTGTGTGTATGTGTGGCCCGAGCGAGCGAGAGAGAGACCTAACGTGCATTGTTGTTGTTAGCATCTGGTGCTAGCTAGCTGCGCTAACTGATATAAGGAGCTGTTTAAATGAAAACAGAGGAGCGACATTTCGCCACAACTGCGCCGAGCACTTGACTTTATGCAGGAAGCCAGACAGTGGGACATTGTAGGAGAAGTCAGCACACTCGGCACGGATAGTGCGCAACATGATTGCAGCGTCCAGGCAGCTCCGGTTCGAGCATGCCTTGAGTTGCAAAACTGGCAAACTTCTTGCCTTTTTCAAAAGCCTCGTCGATAGTTAAAAGCCCCGGTGCCTTTGCAGCTGACTTTGGATTTGCCGCTAGTTTAGCAGCGCAGGAGTCTTCGTACGCTTTTAACACACCATCGTAGCGATGGCGATGTTTCAGGTTCGAAGTATTGTAGCTCGTTGCCTTTTTCCCTCCTCGTGGAACTTCTGCATTACATTTGTTACAAATAGCAAGCGAACTTTCCAACTCTGAAACTTTGAAATAGTCCCATACCACCGACGACATGTTTGTTTACTGTCCTGGCTTCACGGCCGCCCACCATTTACGTCACAGCCAGGCATGAGTTAGGGAGCGCTGGATTTGTGAAGAACTCCCCTCTTCCTAAACCACTAATACCACAGTACTGGCAAAACGGGAGGAGCCGAGTGAAAAACAAGCGCCCCTCATCCCAATCCACCCACACCGCAGTATTTTTTTCTTTTTTTTTACCCAAAAAATATATTGTATATTATCGGGGCTATTAATACTTGTATCGGGTTTATCGGGATGACGTCATAATTCCTAATATCGGACCAATTATCGTGCATCCCTAACGTTCTTGCAACAATTTAAAAGGGGAGTGATTAGTAAAATATGCATAAATAAAAAGAAAGAATGCTAACTAGGTAAGATAAGAATAAACAAGTTTAAATGATTAGTTATTGTTTGTGATCATATTCTAAAGATTTTTGGATTATTGAAAAGTATACAGCTCCCTTTCAAATGAGTGTTGAGAGCTGTATCCATAAATTCATTGTGTGCTCAAAGTGCACCAGATTGATGCATTTACAAAACCCCCCTAGAGGAGGAGAGGTCCACCCCCAAATAAAGCAGGTTAAAATAATTCAATTGCATACATGTTCTTTTAGTAAACAGTGAAAACGGGTCCCACAGACCCAAACAGCACACAAAGGTTAAAGGTAAGCATATACTAATGTTAAAATGTGCTAAATATATACACTGCAAAAAAGAAAAAAAGAGGAGTAAAAGTAGCTCACGACTTGTTTTATTTTTTTGAAAGTAGCTCTCATCCTAAAAAAGGTTGGAGAGCCCTGGTCTAGACTAAAGTACCAATCATTAAATCCATAAAGTAACAGACAAATAAATCAATGATGTAAACAGGTTGATCAGACATCATCTTAAATGTACCTTAATCTTTAGAACCACAGTTGGCTAGACTCTCACAGTCGAGACAGAAATGGGCTTAGGTTGTCTGCTGTGATGACTCGCAGAAAAGTTTCACACACTTGTTGAAACTTTGTGCTACTCAGCATAATTGTTTAGTGTAATTGAAGTGGGCCAAAACAAACACAAAGTCTCGGATTATGTGGTCTTTATCTGTTGGGGTAATTTCAAGTCCAATTATTTAGCAAATGCGAATTATATAGCAAGTCATTATGAGTTTAATAAAATATGTGTTTGTTGTGACTCATGCTACAATTAAAAGACACTATGAAAGGGACAAGTATAAGCTCATGGAAGTGAATGAGTGCTTGAGAGTGCGTGTCGGTGTGCCATTGTTCTTTGTCCGGCCACAGAGGAGCATTAAGGAAGTGTTAGAAGCGTGCCAGTGTGCCCCCTGTGAAAGTGTTGAGGGCCGAGCGGTGGACGAGTGTGGAGTGGCTGAACAGAGGCTGCCTCACAGGCTGTTAGCGAGCCGGCTTCATTAGCTGCAGGCCTGGCTGGCAGCAACCAGGAAGTTCCCATCAGCTCCAGCTCTGCCAAGCAGAGGCACAGGCGCTGGAAAGCTTCCCTTTGCATTTCATTCTCGTCTGCTCCTCGGCTGAATGGAGCAACAAATGTAGAGTTACAGGAAGTGGCGGGGGGGTGGGGGGGGGGAAGAGAAAAGTTGAGCAAAAGCGGGGAAAAGTCGGCCTTTTGTTTGCCATCTTAGTTCTTTTACATAAGAGCAGTTTAAAATAAGGGGATTAAACAGGAGAGGAAAGGAAGCTAATGTAGAGCGTTGAAATGCAGCCCTGGGCTAAACCGCACATCCTTTCAGTCCAGCCTACGTAGAGCTCCCAGATTACTTCCATGTGTCAGTGCGAGGGGGAAAGAGAGGGAGAAAAAGAAGAAAGGGAGAGAAAGTTGAGCGATTGAAAAGCAAGCGGACTTGGATTGGTGGAGATCAGCGGCGGTGTTGGACAGTGGAACGGATCTGTGTGACAGCCATCTCTAAAACCATTACCCCCGCGGCTCCGACTCGGGAACTCGTAACCTCCTCCTCTGGACTGACCTCATAGACTTAACTCTTTCTCAGAGAACCCCTCTGTGCCGTGGAGGCAGAGCTCATCAGACCCAGGCCCAAACAGCGGGCAGGCCAACTTAACAGCCAGCTGCACTACACCTTCTTTAAGACGCCATGGGTTGACACCGGCATACAGGCAGCGAGGGATCTGTTCCCCCAGTTTGTGGAACTCCAAAGACTTTTGTGAGGGAGGATTGAATTTAGTCAGTGTGCCAGGACTTAAGGGAAGGGGGTGAGGGATCCCAACAACCACAGTAGTGTGATAGGACTAGGAATGCATGTTTATTATTAAGTTAAATTGTCATGGCTTGAGGGGAAGTATAGGCTGTTAAAATGCCTTAGTGCTTAACATAAATTACTCAGGATTCTTAATTGCTTTGTTATAAGTTTTAGGACATTTTTAAGGAGCCTTAAATCGCATTCCCCTACAAATAAAAGCAATATAAATATCTTAAGGTCGAGGTCTACTTACTATGTTAGTAGCAATTCACTTATGAGTTTTCAACAAAATTAGCAGAATTTATATTAGACAACTAAAAGTACATTTGGTTTAACTAGTAGTTTTACTTTTACTATTTTTTTCTAAAGCTTTCAACAGCATCACAAAATTACAAAACATGTTTTGGACCAATTTATCCTAACTCAAAGACAATTTACTAGCTCTACAAGAAATAAACTAAATATATATTCCGGATTAGATTAGACAAAAAGGTACAAAGTTAAGAAAAGTATTATAGACGCAAAAATAAAAAAATCTACTAATTCAAGGTCAACTTACCAAGTTTTCCAGTGTTAGTGCTTCTCTGTATCTTTCAAATCAAATCAAATCAAGTTTTATTTATATAGCACATTTATAAACGATTTTTGGTCGAGCCAAAGTGCTCTACATATAATAAAAATAGCCTACAGTAGAGACACTTTACAGCAAATACAACAGCACAGATTGTTCAGAATATCAGTATGAGAAAAACGACACCCTCTGTCCTTAGACCCTCACATCGTACGAGGAAAAACTTCCAGAGAAAACCCACAGTTTGAGAGCAACAGAGGAGGGATCCCTCTCCCAGGACGGACAGACGTGCAATAGATGCCGTGTGTAAATCGAAGAGATAATACATTTTACAGCATATAGAACCAAACACATCTACAAATGTATATATTTAAAAAAAAATGAAATAAAAAAACAAAAACTTAAATCCTTACTCGAAGTCCATTTCAAAAACTCTAATAGTTATTTTAGCTGTATTTTTAGCTTTTCATTAAGCATTTTGTATCTGCTGATTTCATGGGGTAGAACGTCTTGAAAAAACAAGCTAGTGGACATTTTTTGTCAAACTTGTGTCAAACGTTGCAGTGTCAAGTATAGACTTTTACATTCTACAAAACATAATACGTTCTGTCCCGAAAATAATTGTATTTGACTCAATAAAAACTAAAATAATATAAATGTATTTTCTAATGGGAACGACTTCTTGGTGGAACTAAAGTGAGCCTTACTTTCGAACCCATAATATTTTACAAGTGAAGTCTGGATGAGGCATGACCGTACCCAGGCAGCTCTGAACATATCATCAATGATCATCACGGATCGCTTTGTTCACTGTTATGAGAACACTAATGGAGTGACAGTGTAATTGAATGGAGTGGTAGGATAATAGAATGATAAAATGATAAAGTAATGGAATAGTGGTGGTAGCGTTCCCCATTTCCCCAGGGAAACCCCCCGTAAGTGTGTCAGTGTGGCAGATGGGCGGTCTGTAACATCCCCCCTCCCCCCACCTTAATTACAAAGCATCATAATCCATCTATGGCATACAGAGGCAGGACATGGAGACTATTAGGGCGAGCGTGGAAATGGCACAGTCTATAATCCTCGGGACTTTACCACTATTAGGCTCCCCAGGCATCAAGCAAAAACCACTCATTTCTCCCGTAATCTTGTTTGAGAAGCCCCTTTATTACACCATATGTGTGTGTGTCTGAAGATGTGTGTCCTAAACTTTTCAGATGTAACTGGACGTTTGATTTATCTCTTTTCCCCCTGCTTCATGTTTTTCCCACCATGCCCACAGGCAAGACGGACTGCCCTAAAAAGCATGTGTGTGTGTGTGTGCATGCCTCCGTTAACCCATTCTGCCAAGTCTTGGCTCAGCCTTTTCTAAGCTAACTCCCAGCGTGATCCCGGTCCCCCTTGTGCTGGTGAGAGGAGTCTGAAGAAAAGGCCTGTGGGACTCCCGCTGCTCCCAGGCCCGGCCCCGGCCCCTCCGCCCACGAGGGCCGGTCCTGGGATTTGCTGCGCGCCGGGGCTCTGTGTGGCAGCTGTGACTGACGCTTCAATCGCCTCTCCCTAGGACACCCCAGTGCAACCCTGCATTCCCTTTCACACCTCGGAAACGGGGGGGAAAAGACAATTACACACATATTCACCAACCTCCCTCTCCCCGTCTTTCCACAATCCTGCATTTCTGATGTCGAGCTATTTACTACTTCTTTAAAAAGGAAAACTTTTCTAAACTTTCCGTGTTTGGCCAATGAGTGCTTCTAAACAAATTGAAAATTAGTTTAGATGTCTGGCCAGCCTGTCTGTATTTAAGTTGCTCTCGTTTATTCAATTTCTTTCGAATAGCCCTCTTCCCGAGTAAACAGTAAAACCCGACTATTTCCTTCGCATTTCCCCTGATATTTAGAAAATGTAAGTAATGGAAAAAGATTTGAGCCTTAAAGTGGAGTTAATGCTATCATGTATGGATTGTCAGTAAATTGAGTTTGTCTCTGGGCTATTGGAGCAGGGACTCGTAAGCCAGCGGGATTTAAGTCTCTTAATTGAATTATTTTGATTGCTGACTTGATTGATGGAGTCAGATGTGGAGCGGTTTCCATGACTTTTTGTCCGACTAATTCTTCTTCCAATAAAGCCATACCAGACAGATACAATAGGAACCTGCAATCAATCACAACCCAGCATTTGTCTTTGGTAGAAAAATGTGCCTGCCATCAGGTCCGAGTTCCACAAGCCATCCAGACTGTGACATCACATAGCAGAGCACTCTGAAGTCTAATCTTTCCATAATGCCATGCTAAACCCCGCAGAGACCCACGGCAGGGAGAAGGCTTTTTTATGCCCCGGCGCTGCTCCTCCTCCCATGGCCTCTGGCTCTCTGCGAGTGTGTGTGTGAGTGTGTGCGTGTCCATGCATGTTGGGAAGAGAAAAAGAATTCAAGAATGAATGGAGATGTCACTGTCAGACTCTGGCCTCCACATGAATCCGCTCCAGAATGACCATATTGGCAGCGTGTGTGTTTGTGTGTTTGTGTGTGTTGAGTGAGAGAGACTGTCGGGGGTCTGCCGTTTCCCCTCCACACCGAGTGGAGCGCAGCCCTGATTGGAGCGCAGCAGGACACAGGTCTATATTTCATCTCACTCATATGAGGGAGGCCGTTTCATCTCCCACACACATGTTTCCCATCACATGTGTGTTTATTCTCCCCCATGATGTGCTTGGCCGTGGAAGCCTCTCATCTCTCCGATATTGGAAATAGGAGCGAAGGTCTGCTAAAGCAAACACAATATCCTAAACCTCTCCCCGCCTGCTTTATGAACTATGCAGAGAATAAGACCGAAGGCGTTGGGTTGACTCGGTTTAATGAGCACCCGTGATAGTTTTTCCTCTTAGGGCTGGGTAATATAATATTTCACGCTGTGATTTTAGCTCGCTAATCTAGATGTGTGGCGCTCTCTCCCCGCACTGCTGTCTCATCTTCTATTTTCCCCTGCACTGAAAAACTTTGTCTACTTTTAGCTATTCTGTATTCTCATCTGTCTCTCAAGTCCCCCCCACTGAGAAACATGACAGCCCTGAACCTCCGCCACGTCACTCCTCTCTTCTCCTCTTCTGTCTCCAGGATGAAAGCTTTTCCCTTTGCAGACGAACCTTGGCGAGCCCTCTTCCTGCATGTCGGGCCTGTGTTGCTGCTTTTTCTCATTTATTTATACACTTATGATTGTAGCACCTCGTGCATGTCAAGAATCCAAAAAGAAGGAGCCATGCATGTGCATTATGCTAGCTGAGTCAAATTCTTGTTTAAAATATACATGACTGCATGAATATATGTATCGCCCTCAGAAGCCCCTGTGCATCCGTCAGAGTCTCATTTCCTGTGAGTTGCCCTGCTCTGGAATGGCGTGGCGTGATCCTTGAAGGCGCCCCACATGCGGCCACCAAGTAGAGCCGCCTGCTGCACCTCTCACACAATGGAGCGGTAGAGGGAAGGGAAATGATTTGGCTCCCATTGGAGGGGCTGGAGCAGTCGCTTCAAAGCCCCGTGTCTGGCTGAGGCTTTAACAGGCCTTCTCTCTGCATTAGATGTGCGCCCTGTGATGAGCCTTTGAAGGATGCGGGCAGTTCTGGCTGGAAATATTGCGATTGCGTTGCACGGGTGTTGGGGTTCCGTTTTTTCTCCAGCTCAGACATGAAAGTAATGCATGAACAGTGTGAGTAGGCTGGACTAAAATCGCGTTGACCCGAAAGGCACGATGTGACAAGGGAACAGCCGCTGCTGTGTCACGTTATGCCCTACACACACTGGGACACATATCACAGCGCTAGGTAGCGTGTGTGTGTGTGTTTGTGTGTGCAGCTGTGTTTGGCAGGCTAAGGTTTGAGTGTGCTTTACAGATGGCCGTAATAATGATCAGATCGCGCTTGTAATGGAGACGGCCCAGTTTGTAATGGCTTCCTAAAACAACACATGGAGCGTCTTTACGAGGCCACAGTCCGCCCCGGTTATCACAGAGCAAAATGTGTGAATGAGAATAGCATCATGTCCAACAAGCTATTTATTAGCACGCATATCACACACACACATTTCATTTTTAATGCCCACAGCCCGCGTCTTGCCTCAGCTCGGCTTGTTACAGGCGAGTGTTATCAGAGGAGACACAGACTCCCGCTACACCAGTTAGGCCGTCCTCCCCTTTTACATTCACTGTTAATGAGGCTAATGATGTGTGTCTCTGCCATTGCATCAGTCAATATGCTGTTCAATATGGCTTTTAGAACCCCACTGACAACTTAAGCATGTCCGCCTGGATACGATCTCCCATTCGGGGGAGGAAAGAAAGGGCAACTAATTTGTCTTGGATTGGATGGGACATGTGTAGCTGTCTTTAACAATCATGCGGCGAGATTGTATGCAGAGAATAGACCCGTCACTCAAATCTTCTGATAAGGAGCTGCTTTTAAGACTCACGAGGAGGAGGCAGCTGTGTGTTAAAAAGCACCATGTCCTAGTTAGCGCCTTTGTTGTATGGAGATCTGTTGTTTGTTTGGTGTCGACGGTTGTGAGCTGTTTTCGTCTGCCTGTTTCGCTCCTCTTTTATTTGAAGGCAGATTTGGTTTCAGTCAAGTTTTTAATGTTTCAGGAGGGGTTTAGTTTGAGTTTTATGTCAGGAGGTGTTTACTGTGTTAGAGACTGGGGACATTTTAGCTTTACGCCTTTCACGGAGAGTTGACTTAGGAGTTTAATAGTCCCTGTGTGTGTAGTGATTACAGATGTGTGTTTTTTCACTTTGACTGCGCTTTTTTCCCACCACATTTATTTTTCTGTCGCATTAGTTTCAACACCGATGAGATACTTTCTTGGGTAATGTTTGTTGCTTCCCTTGGTGAGGAGAAAAGGTCTGGGCAGAGACCCCCGTGACACTGATAAAAGCTGTTCTTTTATAAACCACACAGCCTTTGATTGATCTGTCCTGATCCCTGGGCTTGGCTGATTAAACCTATCCATCAGATTCTCTTATCTGTGCCCGAACAGATCGAATGCAGGACTCTGAACTAAAACCCCTGTATTGTTGTTACACAGAAAGAGTCAAAGGCTACGGACAGGGAGGGCAGAGGTTTGCTCAGGCTCCTCTCTTCAAGGCCTTTTAAACAAAGACACAAAAATCCCCACTATGTTGTTTTTGTAAAAAAAAAGAAAAGGTTTTCAGATAAGTGTCCCTCATGCTATTGTCATGAGAGAGCTGCACTCGAACACTTTTAGAGCCGCGCATATTGCAATAACCTTTAAAGTAGGTTGAACAGTGGCATTGCAGATTGTTCCAAGAGTGTTTCCTCTCTAGAGTGAAATGTGAAAGTAATGTTTCCTGTCCGCAGAGTGTCAGTTCCCCGCGACTGATGTGACCCTGCCCCGGTCACAACTCATACAGACGTCAGCCAGATAATGACATCTCTTTCACTGACAGGCTGTCATTCACACGCCTCCCTCAGCAAGCGGCGACACACACACACACACACACACACACACACACACACACACACACACACACACACACACACACACACACACACACACACACACACACACACACACACACACACACACACACACACACTCTGGACACACACACGGGCCACGCGCACGGTTGCCGTTATGAATCATCTGAGCGAATTTGCAAGTCAAATAGCCAGTTTCATAAGATGTGCCTGTTATCTTCTGAAATCGATGTGAGTTTTCTCATCTTCCGGGTGACTGTTAAAGCACATACATCAAGGCCGTTAAAACGTGGATGATTGCGTGTCACTTTGCTCTCATCTATCTGCAAGCATCTATTACCATCATGTTGTCAAGTCAACGGAAACAACACCGGAACAGCCAACAGGTGGGCTTTTATCATTCACGGATGTACGATTTTGGGACCGTTTGTTAAAGATAAAAAGCCTCTTTTGTCTCTTAGCTTATCTTAAACATCTTAAATAACCCTGATTTAGGGTTGTTAACATCCGGAAAACATCACTTAGTCCAACGTAAACAGAATTATGTGGCAGCCCGCGTGCTGGTGGACTTTTTAGCACGTCAAAACTAGATAGTGGAATTTTGCAACTTGAAAACAATCATCCAAAGTTTACATAGACTTCCCTGTTGAAGATGGTTTATTGAAATCCTGTTGCAGCACGCCCCGCAGAAGCAGGTGTGGACCTGCTAGCTGAACTGTTGCCGCTAGTGATTTTTAGGGGGAAGGGGGTGTGAATACTCCCACAACGCTCTATGGGAGAAGTTGCCTGCGTGGCACATTCATTAACCTGGTGTCTAGCTAATCTCCTAGCTAATTCATTTAGTCCTCCAAACACTCCCGTGTATTAATATCCTCTGTGCTCCTGCTCATGGGATGCAGTAGAGAAGCGTAGCCATGGCGATGATTGTGTCATTATTTTGCAGTCAGATGAGTGATATTCCAGAGGGCTGTCGCTGGGTTGTCCAGGCCAGTCGAGAGGGGCTGATTAGAATTGCAAATGGCGGCCAAGTGTTGTGTTTATTGTGTGTCTCAATATTGGAGACAATCAGGCGAATCAAAGCCCTCAGCTGGAGAGATGGGACTGAGGCACGGTGGGCCTCTCTGGTTGGCACCATGTCCTCAGTGCTTGCACAGTGCCCCCCCCCCTCTTCTCCCTCTCTTCTCTTCCCTGTTGCACTCTCTCTTGGTCGACTCTGTGGTGCGTGTACTAGGTCCTGAAGTACGGGGCACAGCTGGAGAAAGAGAAGGCGAGACAGAAAGAGCCACTAAATCTAGTGCACTCAATCATCTGTAGTGTGGCAGTCCTCTCGCACAGCTGATAAATATTAAACACGCTTTATGATAATGAAAGCACGGGCGACAGGCATAAATATCAGAGGGAAAGTGCTGAAGGATTCAAATGTCTTGTACGTTTTCTCATTGATTTCATGGCTTCCTCAATCGTTAGTGCTAGGAATGAGCCGCTTTTCATCAGTGGAATTTAATCTTTCTCTCGGACGCCTGCGTGAGATGAGGTATGTGTGGCGCTGCATATTCAGAGCTGAGGAATACGCACATACTGTATATGCATCCGCTGTTAAGCAAATGGAACCGATTGGCAGTGTGCCCTTGTTGTTGTTGGGTGACAGACTGTGGTGCAAAGCGCCCTAAACACTTATTTTCGCCACAAATCACGTGTGAATTGTTCTTCCTCAACGATCGGCTATTACCCCATTATTGACTCTCTGTTTGTACAAGATTTGGCGGAATCCATCTGAAAGCCATCCAACGCTGTTGTGTGAGACAGGAAGTTAGTGCTTTAGCTCACCGTATAATTCACTCTGTCGGCCGCACACAGAGAGGCCTATCTTCTCTTGTTTCGCTACTGTTGGCTTTTAAAGAATGTGTGTGCGCACAATGTACATGCGAGAATGTGCGTGTGTGTGTGCTCATGCATGCATATGTCCCTGTTGGAACATAGGATAATTCCTCAGGTCAAACACGCTCCCCCTTATAGCACCGCATGACCAGTCACAACAGGCATTTGTGAGGCCCAGGTACGGACATGCACAGTGAACAGGTATCGCTGGAGGGAAGTTACTGTTAAAGTTGAATTTTATTGAGCCACACACGCTCTCTCAATCTCTCGCCGCTGTAGGCTAAATGATAAACTAAGTTAAGAGGAATGTGTTCACACCCGATGAAAATCCTTCAGATGTACTGCGAGTTTTCACCATGACTTGTGTGAACGGAGGGAAGGCCAGAAGCCATGGCGGGGCTCACATGCCTGAGATGATACGATCAAATGTCAGCAGCCTTGAAAGGCAACAGTCAGTTGCATGTGAGAAGCTGTGGCTCACACAGGCTGTTTAGACAGCGCTGTGTGCTGTTGAGCTTGACAAGCAGTTGATGAGAGATCCTTTGAATCGTATGTGTGTGTATAATGAGAAAAAAGAGAATGCTTGAGAAGGGAGAGTGTGTGTCCTATCGCCGACGTGGCTGTTTGTTAGTGTGTGAAACTAAGGAGAGAGTTCACGAGGTGACATCTTGTCAGCTGTTTGACTTTCCCAGTTTCCCAGGGAAGCAGTCTCAAGAACAATGCAGAAGAAAACCACAAACCATCCAACAACAATCGAAATGTCACAAAAAAATCCCTGGTCCTGTTTGTTGGCGACTGAATTATTGCCGTTGCTTGAGATTGGAGACAGGGGAAATGTGTGAGCGACTACACTGTGCTTGTAGCCGACACAAATCACATACCGGACTCTTCCACCCATCCATCTCCCTGCACTCCTGACAATAGCAGGAATACATTAAAAAAAAGTGTGAGTCAGGAGGGAAGGGGACGCAAGATAAATATTGTCTCGGTATTTTTCCTCCGTCTCCGTCGCAATTGTCTCTCACACTGACAGATGAACAATGAAAGTATTTTGAACTTTGCTGCATGCTATCTTTTACTACTGGGTTCAGAACCGTGCTGTCAAAGCCAGACGTGCTCTGGCGGAGATTGATTGATCTGCTTTCTTGCCATGTCTCGCTTTTGTTCTTCCAGGAAGCCTTAGGTTTATTTCCAGTGTCCCAGACTCTCTGTAGCTGTGTCATATTAACACCTGTTAACAACATACGCTCTCATAAAATATCGATTCAGCTCCCCTTTGATCTTAAAATATGGCTGTAACATTTCAACTGGAATCAGTTTGACAGAGAGGGGAATACTTTTAATGATTTATATAATATTATAGCATTAAAAAACGTTTGACAGTTTGTAAAATAGACTACAATGTTTGCTTCTTGATAGATGACAGGGGGTCCGCGGGGTCTTAAAAAGTATTAAAAGTTGATAAATCAATTCAGCGAAAATTAAGGCTATTAAGAAGTATTAAACGGCATTTTCCAAGGTATTAAATGTTGTAGCTTGTTTTCAATAAGTTTACAAATTGTCCAAAGAGGTTGTATTCTAAAGTCTGCCTGAATGTAATCATGGCGTAGGTGTGTGGTGTGATTCTGTGTAGTTTATTTATGGCATCCCGTTGGATTTGCCGTCATCTGAACAGGACATCGCGCGCTCACTGCTTGATCGCGCGCGCAGGTCCGTTTACGCCGGTTGTTAAACAACATCGTTATCGGGAAATGCAAGTTTGCGTCCAGATGGTTGGAAGATACTGTATAGTCAATGTGAGGTAACGTGTGTCGCTAATGTAACCGGTTAGAACTCAAAGTGGCGACGAGGTCTTAAAATGTATGGAAAGGGTCTTAAAAAAGGTCTTAAAAGGAATTACATTTGACTTCAGGATTCCTGCATCTACCTTGGATGAGACACCACTCTCAAGTCTGCATGCTAAAGTTGAAGCTACAGCCAGCAGTCAATTAGCTTACTTTAGCTTAGCTTAAAGGTTTCAATTAGTGGGGAAATGCAGCCTTGCACTGTACAAAGGTAACAAAGTCTGCTTATCAGCACTTATAAAGCTTACTAATTCACGTGTTGTATCCCATTTGTTTAATTTGTTAAAAAAAACAAAGTGTAAAACTGACACATAGCAATGTTAGCCTACTGGGTGGTGCAGGTCAGATATGGTTTCCTTCCGGCAGAGCCATTCGAGCTGCTTCCACTTTGTTTTTTTTAGCCTTAAAGCAGCTAAGCTAAACGGCTGCTTCATATTTATCGTACAGAAATGACAGCAAGAAGTAGGCTATATTTCTCTGAATGTTGACGTAGAAAAAACTAATTAGTAATGGGTGTCAGGTTTGTTTGAGAGATGTCTTGTCGCTGAAGTCTCACTGATTCGATTCCCAGATGTCCTGGTGCCAAAATTCTGCTGAGCAGGGCGAATAACACCCCCTCAAAATCTGTGACCGAGAGCCGACTCAGTCATAGCACAAGGTTGAAAAATTAGCTAACTTTAGCTACAGACCGTAGCCTGACCCTCATCCTCAATGGGCTTTTCACTTTGCTTCATTATACAGTCTAAAACTGTCATCCCCAGAGTAATTTCTTAACCATGGTGAGATAGGAGGGCAATTGTTGAAAATTGAATTGAACCATGACTGGCTCCATGCAAACCAAACAGAATTTAAATAATTTATAATTCGGAGCTGTGTGTGCGTGCTTCTGTTTTTATTAATACATGTGAAGTGCTGATTGACATTAAAGGGCTGTTTTTTCAGAGAAATGCTTCTTTTTTTCTGGGGGCTTATCGATGGGGGTTGAGATACGAAGCAGAAAATGGCTGCTGGGTAACAACCCGGTGCAAGCTGCGTGGGCTTGATAATGGTTATGATTCCGTTTCTCTCTAGTTTTCCTATCTCCCCCCCGAGTGGGAGTGAAACACAATTGGGTGAGTGTGAGAGATGCTATTGTTCGTCTGGGAGGTTCTTCTGCTTTCTCCCCTCCTGCTCTGCTCGCCACTGATTACAACCTCGCAGCTCGGTCCAGCTCTTGACTCTGTGCTCTGCAGCTCTTAGTCCTGGGGGATTCCTCAGTCTACAGCCCCCCCCCCCCCCCCCCCCACACACACACACACACGCACGCGCGTGCACACACACACACACACACACACACACACACACACACACACACACACACACACACACACACACCTACTCAGGCATGTATGGGCACACGTAAATCTGCAAACACAGCCACACTAGCATGCATACAGTGGGTTTCGGGCCAGGCGGGTTTGGCAGCGACTGTAGACTGGGCCTGTGGAGAGATCTTTACGGAGCATGCAGAGCCCATCTGTGGCTGCTCCTCAGTGATGGGAGGCAGCTGTGTGTGTGTGTTGTGTCGTGTCGTGTCGTGGCCAGGGAGCTAGGGAAATTGGGAAGAGGTGTGTGTGTGTTTGGGTCACAGAGCGAACCCCAGAATGAGGCCTAAACTCAGGCTGAAACTGACCCGGCCAAATCTCTTTTCTCTCTCCGCCTCTTCTTCTCTCCCGCCCTAACCCTCCAGCTGGAAGAGCTCAGTCCCCGAGATCCGGGGATGAATAAGTGGAGAACCAGAGAGCACCAGTCTGGGCCTTTTCTCGCTGTCAGTGATACCGTGGATGACGTTCAATCACGACCGCATACACCCATGCCCGCTTAACTCCCCTGCTCTTAGAGAGGGATGGGCTCGTCATCCACAGAAACCACAGAGGCCATAAGAAGAAACGGATTATGTTCTTTCTCCTCCCTAATGCCTTCTGACACTCTCCTCAGCCTGTTTGTCTCATAACAACGTCCACTTCTTTCCTCCTTGTGGCAAGGCCATCTGGGCGTCATCTTGTTAGCTCATTACGGCCACCGATGGTGTGATGCTAGCCCCTCATGTGACAACGATCGAGGGCAAGCATACTGAGCTTGTTTTGTGAACATGAGGGCTGTGTGTCAGTCACTCTCATCTCTGTGTGTGTGTGTGTGTGTGTGTGTGTTGAAACTCGCAACTGTTATGAGTCACGCTGAATGTGATTTGCTCTGCATGCCAGCTAACTGAGCTAACTGAAGCTAGTGCGTGTTTGTCTGTGAGAGAGCAAGGGTGTCTGTGTTCACACGTACAAAGCAGTTCTCTGCAGGGTGGAATTCAGGATATTCTGTCCCTCTTGTTTGTCGCTGACATCTTCATTTATGTCCCTCTAATGGGGACGGCACAGAGGGAACATACACAGCTTTTCAGCAAGTCACTGTTGCCAAGTCTGGGCCACTGGAGTTTAAATGCAACTTGAGTTTCCAGTTTATCCAATACAACTGCCCGTTGGCGGGTTTGTCCTGCTTTTCTATAATAAGGGTCAATTCCTTCCTGCTTTGCTAAACAATTCTGGAGCCAGATGGGTCTTGTTTTGCTTAATTTCAGGATCCTTGTGTGTGTGTGTGTGTGTGTGTGTGTGTGTGTGTGTGTGTGTGTGTGTGTGTGTGTGTGTGTGTGTGTGTGTGTGTGTGTGTGTGTGTGTTGGGTGTGTGTGTGTGTGTGTGTGTGTGGTGTTGTGTGTGTGTGTGGGTGTGTGTGTGGGGGAGTGTGTGTGTTGTGTGTGTGTGTGTGTGTGTGTGTGTGTGTGTGTGTGTGTGTGTGTGTGTGTGTGTGTGTGTGTGTGTGTGTGTGTGTGTGTGTGTGTGTGTGTGTGTGTGTGTGTACCAGCATTGGGGCGACTTGTTTACTGTGTGTGTGTGTGTGTGGCCTGTACCAGCATTGGGGCGACTTGTTTACTGTGTGTGTGTGTGTGTGGCCTGTACCAGCATTGGGGCGACTTGTTTACTGTGTGTGTCTCTCTGTGTGTGTGTGTATGTGTACCAGCATTGGGGCGACTTGTTTACTGTGTTTGACATGTGAGGAAATCGGTGTGTGTACACTGCGGGGCGTGTGTTTATGTGTGTGTGTTTATAGACAGGCCTCCTTAAGAACATCTGCCCCTGTGACAGCCTGACAGAAGCCAGCTACAAACTCAGGTTGAGCCGGCGGCTACGGGCGCAGGCTTACGACCGGATCACCTTGCCGCGTCGACGTCTCGGTCAAAACCGGTTTCATATCAGAATGTCACGAATAACCGACATTTCACGTGACTCGATAAGATGTGGTGAAAATCCTCGGAGACGTACAAACACATTGACAGTTGGATTGAACGTGCCTTTCTCCCCAGTATAGAAATGATCACCCTGTGTCAACAGCGCTCTGAAGATCTTAACCACACATCACGACTGAAGCCATTTCAGAAGCTGCCGTTTGAATGTTCCCATTGTGATGCCGAGTGAGCATGCGGTCCTATATCTTGATGGATCTTAAAGCGGTTTAAGTCACAGTCCCTCACAGCAGACAATTATTTATATTGATTGACTGGAATGGGAACGGGATGTGTTTGCACCCTATAATTACACAACATGCAGACGGCCTCAGGCAAGTGAATCCGCTTTAAATCCTCTCCGCTATATGTGTTACACAAGAGCTCCACAATGCTCTTTGCATAACGCGGCTTTGTGTTCTTTACGGACTTAAGTGTAACCATGTCATGTGGCTGATCTGACTGTAATGTTTCATAAGAAGCCATAAAATATTGAAACTGCAAGCGGCAAGCCTGTGGAATATTGATGTAAACGGCTGTAAATATGGATGCAGTATGGGAAGTGTCATATGTAATAATGGAGGTGTGGTGAGGGGGGGGGGGAGCCACACTGATTCTTTTTGCAGATAATGTAAGAGAGAAATTATAATTGGTGAGGGAACACTTTTCCTAGCGTGATAATTACCACGCTTATGGCGAGGGGAATAGAGTACCTGTTGTGATTGTAGGTGTTTGTTTTTACATGATGCATTTTTAAAACGAGAGGAATAGAGAGAACAATTGCATGTTGGGAAGCAGCATTCGGGCAGGTAGAGATGGATCACCCTTTGTACACGGCATGGGGTAACTTATTGTAATTGGCATGTATGGTATGTTCATGCTGCCGCTCAGGAGGAACAAATCAATTTGAAATCCATTGTGTTGATATGAGCCGTTTCTGCCTCTTTCTCTCACAGTTCCTGTGTCTCGGGCCTTTCATTCAGCGGCTGAGGCTGCCTGCCAGGGCTGTGTTCGGGGCACAGGCCTAAGTTGACTGGACGGGGGTGGAGAGCTCGGGGGGGGGGGGGGGGGGGCTGGTTTGAGGCTCTGTAAGGGGCTTTGAGTGGGCCTTAGTGTAGGCAGCGTTTTATATGAAAGTCGGCGAGGGCAGGGCGCTTGAATAGGGGTGGCTGGGAAGTTGGGCCTAGAAGGTCCAGGATGCACCCCACAGTGCTTTTGTGTGCTCTCACATCCGTGTGTGTGTGTGTGTGTGTGTGTGTGTGTGTGTGTGTGTGTGTGTGTGTGTGTGTGTGTGTGTGTGTGTGTGTGTGTGTGTGTGTGTGTGTGTGTGTGTGTGTGTGTGTGTGTGTGTGTGTGTGTGTGTGTGTGTGTGTGTGTGTGTGTGTGTGTGTGTGTGTGTGTGTGTGTGTGTGTGTGTGTGTGTGTGTGTGTGTGTGTGTGTGTGTGTGTGTGTGTGTGTGTGTGTGTGTGTAGGTGGGGGTTTAGCATATGTGAGATCATGTGCTCATATTCACCAGTGGAATGTAAAAGGCGAGAGGAGGGGGTTCTCCTCTCGCCTCTCTTCCCCTTGTTTTCTGTTCTCTCTCCGCTGTGCTGTAGCGTAGGCCTGTTTGTATAAGCTCTTTACAGGATTGAGCACGCCGTGGAGCCATCCAAATGAAACAAAACCAACCTCATTTGATTGTTTTGAAAATGATTCTCTTTATTGTTTTTGGTGCAGGCAGATTTAACATGAGGGGAATAAAGGTTCTCTCACGTCCAGGGTCATTTCCCAGGAACATCGTTTTGTATCTGCAAGGCTCTTCCTCTGTGCTCTCAAACCCCTTTCATCAACAGGTCTTCTAAAGTCTCCAGACAACGTGAATGAAAGATGCAATTCAACCTCCCTTTTCCCCCCTTTTTCCCTTTCGACCTCCTCAAAAGTACAATAATCTTCAGTCACTCGTCTCCTCCTCTCCATTGCGTGTGGCTGTGTGTAGCACCGGAGTGGCGCTGATTAAGCCAACAGAGAGACAAACGGGAGACAAAGTCCCAGCCCACCAGTTTAGTTTCACATCCTGGACTGGAGCTGGGCCGCAGCTTGCCAAGTGGAGGGCTTTTAAACTGGGCTAAACACTAATTGCTGCCCTATTTCTTTTATGTTGCTTCTTTCCCATCTGCGATGGCGCTTCCAGACCTCCACAGCAGCCAGAGCCTCATTATAGCAGACAGCTAACAAAGGCTGGGAAACAGAAGCGGAGAATTCACTTAGGATAGCTATCTAACCGTCGACTAGGAGGCCGGCTCGGAAAATTGAATCAATGACAGGGGCCGGCTTGTAATTAAATCCTTCAGGGATATTATGATATTAAGATTTTTGGAAATCTTAATTATTCATCTAAATTGTAGCAGCTCGCTTTGATAAAGAAATAAATGGCTTGTGAAACTGGGTGGTTGGGCGTGAGGCTCATTGTTTCATTTGAGAGCTGAGCTTTTAAGTCAGTTTGATTCTCTTGTAATGGAACATTTGGAGAACAACTTGCCAACTTCTTCCCTACGAAGAAACGGAAAATAGAAAACAGCTACTTGTGGAGTGAATCGAATCAAGGTGTAATTGTGATGTTTGCCGCTCTTTCTTTTCCCCCGCGCTTGTTTTTCTGTAGGTGTTTTTGTGAGTGCTGAGAGAGGGGGAGGATGAAGAGGGTGATGAGAGAAAACCGAATGAGGGACATGTTGAGGAGGTGAATGAGGATAAAGCGAGAGGGAATGAGATTTGGGAGAAGAAATAGAGGGGGGCTGAGATTGGGGGGAAGGTGGGAGTAGAGGGGGTGGTCAGCAACAAAGCCTAATGTTGCCATGGAAACTTGTTTATGCCTCACTGATGCATCTTGTAGATCCAATTAGAGGCTGATTGTGTCCGTGTCTTCATAGACACACGCACGTGTTTCGCGGCGTGCACACGCCTGAAAAACATATGTACGCTAACGCACACGTCTGTGAGCACATGCAGGGTGTCGCTGCTCTAACCAGCAAATGGTGAGGAGGGGTGGGACAAAGCAGACCCCGCATTCTCGCTCTTATCGGCCCTTGAATTAGTGCAACCCCTCCCCTCGCCCACACGGGCATCAGACAATAGTGTGGAAATAACGTCTCACCCGCTCCCAAGCCCGTCAACGAGATCCTATCTGCGCATGTTCAATGACGTCACACTGCTCTGAAAAAAAGTGGGGTTTGATTGACAGGTTTTGGTCGTTTTGCGTATTACATGTTGCATTTATCTCTTTTTTTAATCAAGTCATATATTTGGTAATGCCCCGGTCAAAGAAGAATAGCCATGATTGTTGAAAAGGCCTTAATCCAATCATGTTCATTTTCATGGGGGGTATTTTTCTGAAAATAGGACTCTTTTCTTCTTCTAAATGATCCTTTCTTACAATGGCTGGCCGATTGCCAGTGTTTAACATCAGGGCAGGAGGGATTGAGATCATAACCCCCCCCACTTCTACACTTACACACTCCTCTATCAGTCTCTTTCACAGTCCTCCCTTCCCCGGGCCTGTCTGAAGAGCCAGTTATTTAGTGGTGAAATGATGTGTGTGATGATGAAATGAGGGGCTGTAGATAAGGTGAGATTACACTCGGAGTGAGGAAGAAGGGAGAGACAGAGGGAGGCCCGGCCCCTGATGTCTTGTTAAAACGTGAGGGATCAGGAAGAACAACAAATGCATTGCGCGCGGCTAAATCCTGCTTAAATCCGCTGGCATGGGCAGATCTAGCAGATAGCCTTGCTGCTGTGCTCGCTGTCTGCGACCACAATCCACGCACACACACGCACGCACACACACACACACACACACCCCCGTACATAAACACACCCGTGGTCAGTCCGGCTGTCTGGGTTAATGCTTGGCTAACTGGGACAGCAGAGCTGAACCATGTTGACATTTTAAGCCTCAAACAAGTCCAGAACAATGATTCAGCCCATCTGCCCCCCCCATCCCTACCCCCCTCATCAGACCGCAACCCCAGCCCATTTTGCTGACCGGCGCTCACACGCACACACACATGGAGATGGGCATAAACATACACACCACTGCCCAAACACACTGCGAGTACTCAGTGAACCTCCACCCCCTCTGTTCACACACACTTACACACTTACACACTTACACACACACACACACACACACACACACACACACACACACACACACACACACACACACACACACACACACACACACACACACACACACACACACACACACACACACACACACACACACACACACACACACACACACACACACACACACACACACTGGGTCTCCTCCTGTTTCCCCACCTTTTGTGAATAAAAGAGAGCAAGAGCTGATCTGATTGAGTTGGCAGCAGAGAGCGAGGTGGAGAGGTACAGTAAGGCCAGATGGATTATCTTAATCCTCCAGTAGAGGATCATGGCGGAGGGAAGATGAACCGGGAAGCCTTAACCTTCCTGTTGACCCCCGCACTTTGTTTTCCTCCAGAAACTCGGACCTCTGAAGTACAAGAAGCACAGATATTGTGTCCAAGCACAGGTCTTACGTGGAAGTCCAAAAATATGAAAAAAGGATTTAGAAGCATTCCCCGGGTGTAATCCTATCTGTAGCCACGTCTGCGGCAGCCATTTTGTGTTTGGCCATCTTGTTTCCCCTGATCGCAAACCTTTGGTATGCTTTGATTCGGATCCAAGTATGAAAAGAAACTTTAGAGGATTTGTGTGAAACGCTCTGTCGACTCGCGCTGAACAATGTCGAGCTGCTACATGTAGTTTTAGAGGGGGTGAATTAACTACGCACGGCCTAAAAGCCAACGCCAGACAAATCTAAACCCGTAACTCCTATAGCTCAACGTATTAAGTCTGTATAAACTGTTGTTGAATCATGTGGCTGCTTTTCCAGACTTCCTTTAAATATGTGTTGCTAACGTATCTTCTTTGTTTTCGTCCCTCAGGTTTCTGATGGGTAAGGGTCTTGTGATATACCCAGACATCGGGGACAAGCTGGACATCATCTGTCCCAAAGCGGACGATGGCAGAGAGTACGAGTTCTACAAGCTGTACCTGGTGAAGAGGGAGCAGGCGGACACCTGCAGCACAGTCCTCGATCCCAATGTCCTGGTCAACTGCAACAAGCCCGAGAAGGACATCAAGTTCACCATCAAGTTCCAGGAGTTCAGCCCCAACTACATGGGCCTGGAGTTCAAGAAGAACGTCAACTACTACATCACCTGTAAGTTTGTCTTAAAAGATGATTTATCGCCACTTTTTAGCTCTTTAACCTTCATTTAACCACAGAAGCGAAGAGTAATAATCTGCTTCACACTCAGTTACACGCGGTCACACCTGGGAGTTTCCCGGTAAACTGTATTTTAATGGCCACTACAGCAGCTCCATGCAACAAATGGAGGGGACGTGCCTAGCTTATGGTACAGTATTAGTGGCATTTAGGGAGTTGTGCATACAAAACCACACTTGACTGACATTTACTCAAGCACTAGCTTACTTTAGTACAATACTGAGTTCTTTTCTCCCCATCTAATTAGGTTTTCTTTATTTGGAAAAAAATTGTTCCTTCTTTTTACCTCCTCTTTAATGAATTCCAATGAATTTCTAGTGGGTTTCTGCCACGTTACAGCGGGTCAGTTGGAAATGCAAAAACAGCTTTGGAGGATAAAGTTTCGTATGATAAATGACTTATAAACAAATATTTATTTGGATTATAATGTAGCTTTTCTTTCAGGAAACATCCCATTTCCCCTGTAATTAGTAACACATTATATAGTCATTTCCTGGAAAATTCCTAGAAAATAGCAAGGAAATTACAGACGTGTAAAAACGTCCTAGAAGTAATTCTTGAAAAGAGGTCATTCTGCACAATGAGGTCTTTTACTTTGACTACAATGATTACATTTTTCTGATAACACTTGCAAACATTTTCATAAGCAACATTGTGTTTGTAGCTTCAATTGTAATTTAATATTTTTTATTTGTGGTAAAACTATAAACTGAAGTAAAGACTAAATATTTGGTCTTGTGTAAACATTGTGCGCTTCCCTTTCCAGACTTTCAGACCGTCTGTGGGTTATTTATTATTTCTAACTTGCTTGCTTTTTAAATCATAGTTTTGCAGATAAATAAATATTCTGTAGCAGTAGTGGATTTGCACTAAGTAGATAAAGAAAGGAAGAGATAGAAGAAGTCGTAAAAAAGAGAAACAGAAACCACAAAACAACCTGAGACTGAAACGTTTAAATTACACCTGAGCAATAATTTATAAAACAATATTTGAATAAAAACGTAATACTTTAAACAGTAGAGCACAGTATATACACTTCGGGATTTGAATTCAAATATGAAGTGCTTTATAAATGGAACCCATTATTACTATTATTATTATAACCGGTATTTTTATTTTTACATTAAAATGTATCTATTTTAGTATTTGTATTTAAAGAAAACAAAGGTAAGGTCAAAAAACTGGTACTATATTGTAAACATTTTCCATTTACACCTGAGCATTAATTTGAGGATAAAACAAAAATATTAAATATATTTAAAAATGTTCATATTTTACACAGCGGAGCACAGTTTAAACATGACCACAATATGTATTTGTTTTACATTTAAAAGTATTTATTTTATAGAGACATTATATATAAGGGGTGTCAGATGGAGGGGACTCCTCAGCGGTCTGTGCACCGGAGGTCGGCCGCTCCGTTTGAATCCAGCTGCAGTAATGATCTCAGATCAGCAGGAGGGGTCAGTGGAGCTGGAGTCACAGCAGAGTCTCGTATGGACTCTCTTATAGATAACCATAGATTACTTTGAACGCTCTGGTACTTATTTTCTCCCTCCCTGGCCTGAACGTCACCGATAGATGGAGGTTCAGCAGCGGTTTGTGGAGATAACAGTTAGTCTCTGGACTTGGTAGTAGCTGCGTCTCAGTGATTTCCAGGTTTAAATAATTCAAACGGACTTAGTCCACACCACACACGTTGCTCAGGTCACCAAGTATCTTGTTGTTAAATAAAGTCTATAACCCCCATAGCACACGACTGCAAAATGATGCATGCATAATATATGGGAAAAGGGTTGTAGGCACAACCCAGTGATATAATGTGATATATCTTGCTGTAATGGATAATGATTCTAATGATTAGAAAATCCCCAAACAGGCCAGAACAACAACACATTCATCCTAATAACAAGCATTTCCTCAGAAGTTAAAGCCTTATATAAATGGCTGATGCCTCCGAGCTATAAAGCTAATTATTGTCCAACAACAATATGAAAAACAATTAAATGAAAATATTACGAATAATAATTCATTTGTTTTCATGTAACTTTTGCTGAAAATGTAAATGGTGTTTATCGATGCAATATATTGTGTGACATGTTGATTGCATTAACGCTACGCTTTAACAATTCTAAAATAATTAAAGCTAATAAAATAGAAAACGTATATGAAAATGACAGTAAAAAATAAATAAAAAGATAACGAGTGAATCGTCAAATCTTTATTAAAATAGATACTAAAAGCTCTGGGTTGCATTTTATATTTAAAGTAAACAAACACATTTTGAATTATTCCAAATGATTTATCATCAGGGATTTAGATCTGGTACTTTCCCCATTTTAAGTCCCTATCTTCCCATCTGTTTTTATAAAGACAGTTCTTCATATGGGGCCACTTTTCCAAGTTTTATGAAGCACTGGGCTCTGTCTTTTTCCATCCCCTCAATAAAGTCTGTCCACCCACCATTATGGCGGTTTAGATCAGCTCTGCATTTCTTGCGTCACCGATTTTTTTAAAGATTTACGTCTTAGGCAGGAACAAAAGGGCTTGGGGCCGCCATTGACAGAGTAGTGAAGTCGGGGGTAACAACACATTCTTGGTTTTGGTCTTTTTAATAGGATGTATAACCCACAAGTGGGCCGGAACAACGCTTATATTTCATGTGAGGGGTCAAAGCTTAGATTCTCCATCTTGTTAGCTCGGAAGCTGCAGAAGCTAACATGCTATCGCTCCGTTTATAAAGCACAAGACAATGTTATTGTAGACGTGACTCGAGCCTTATCTAATTATTACTTCAGTTAGTCATTTCCTACATTTCCTGGAATGACTTGAGTTTTCCTTAAATCCTAACATGTGTTGGGTTGGATTTGTCAGTTGGGAGTTGTGCCACATCTGTAATTGATTCCTCACTTCATCATTGAAATGATCAGAGATAATCGTGACTTTGAGATACGATCTCTAAACTTAATCCAAACATGCAACACGCTGCCTTGAAGCCTACTGAAAATCTGCATGGTCGGAAGCCGGAAAGAAAACGGATCCATCACTCATCTTCTCTTATGAAGCATAATTAACACTACTAACTTTCATCTAATCGTTTAACTTCATGTTGGCTTCCGAATGTTTTTACCCTTCATGTGTCTTTACCAAAAGAATAGCCTCTTTCTATTACTAAAATACATCTTGCACATGTTTCTCCTTTTGATCTGGCGCAGCTCAAGCGATATTTGCGAAGTCTCCCTCAAAGCCAGAATGCGGGGAAGCATAAAGCTTGTGATGTTATCAAGCAGCGATATGTTGGGGGCCGCTCCTGTGGCAACATGTCATGTGGACTTTAAGAAATATTTCTTTGAGCTTTATTACACCCACATGTCTTTGGAAAACACCTTCGGCATTCTCGGCGTCTGCTCAAAGTTTTTCCTAGCCGGCTGCTAGCGGGGCTGCTCCACATATTGTGTCCTGATTACATCATAAATATTTTAACCAACTCTATTAGTGACATGTGCGTGGGGATGCATCAAAGAGGAAACATTGACTTTACCTACGGTCACATTTGCTTTTGTACCGCACTCTCTCCGTGCTTCACTCCATGAACTCGCATAACAAGAGGTGGTTTTAAATCCTCCACGAGGGAGAGTGGCCGGATCCCGCCTGATGGTGGATCATCGTTAGGCTCATATACTGTAACATTCTCGCGTCAGCAGTAATCTTATATAGTATTTGTCTTGGTATTATTATGTTAATGTTGTTGTCCTTTGCAACAGGAAGAGCCTTGCTTTATTTATCCCACCGCGGCCTGTGCATACACCGTGTTACACTTCATTTACCACTGAGACAATGGCCGTGTGTGTGTGCGAGCGTGTGTGTGTGTGTGTGTGTGTGTGTGTGTGTGTGTGTGTGTGTGTGTGTGTGTGAGAAAGCTAAAGAGGAGGGACAGGGAGCACCTGCAGTGAACACACTTGACCTGCTTTTCCTGTACAGTAGATGTGTGTGTTTGTGTGTGTGTTGAGGCCCTTTTAGGCCAGCTTATCTCCGCCTTGAAGATGTGAGAGCGTTATCCCACCGTCTCTGTTGGGAATGCGGTCCAGCCGGACAGCAGAGCGGTGTAAATCTGCTCACCTACAAAGACCTGGCTTATCTGGCCTGATTAACGGCCGCACGTGGCAGACATGCTTTGAGACGAGGAGAAGATGCACAGGGAGTGGACATTCCTCTGAATCTTGCAATTGTCTTTTTTTTCTTGTCCACCCCCGATGTCTCCACTCCGGCTCCGTTTGTCTTTTCCCTTGATCACCCCCACTCCTACTCCTACCCCTACTGCTGCTCTTTCCATGGGGGGGAAAGGGCAACAAAAGGTGTGGGGTAAAGTAAGCAACAAATGGTGTGTGTTTGTGTATATGTTTTTTCTCCCATGTGTGTCCCCATGCGTCAGTGTCACCGCGGGGGGGGGGGGGGGGGGAGGCCTGTCCACTCGGCCCCGCTGTCTCTCAGGCTGTGACAGGAGTCGTGGGGGGGTAAGAGGTCAAAACTCACGGATGAGGGGTCGCGGAAACACAGCAGGGGGGTCAGTAATGATAACCCTGCACTGATCTAAACCCCAGACCAGCACCAGCATGTGCTGTCCATCAGCACATGCCCCCCCCCCACCCCCTTAAGAGCACACACACGCATACATACACACGCCTCCCTAACCCCCCCCCTACTGGTGTGTGAGTGCACAAACTGGTGGTAGTTCACTGTCTAAACACAGGATATGAGCTGTTTAGAGGTTAGACGCAGAAAATATTTTAGAATGGGGGCTTTTAAGGAGAATAGACATAATGGAGAAAATGAGCAACAGAGCAAGGAACAAAGAGAACCAGGGGAAAAGCAAACACACATATAAACAGACAGTGCCTCCATTTTCTCTCCCATTCGCTCCTCATTGAAATGATGTACCACGACTGCTGGGAGATGTGTTTTCGTGGTTATCCGGCCCGCTGAGTCTCTGTTCTATATAAGGGTATGACCACGAGGCGGTAAACAGAGGCGGCCTGTCGTCGAGCGCTCCTCTCCCCTTGGTTTCCAGCGCAGCAGGCAGGGTAAGCCTGATCCCTCCTGACAGCTGTCACTCTCCATCTCCGTGTACCGTCATGGACTCTGACACACACCGACTTCCCCACCAGAATACTGCCGCAGCAAGGCACACGCTATCTCACCTTCAGAAGATTGTCTCAGTGAAATACACGATGCCCCGCTCGCAGCAAACTGCACATTTTGCTTTTCATTCTTTGACGCTCCATTTCTTTGACTTTGCAGATAACTCCAACTTCTATTTTAGGCTTCATTGGTTATAACTTTTTTAATTTACTGACTTCTTTTAACATTTGTGGTTAGGAGGTATTGGAAAGCAATGCCTGGGAATATATCTGACATTTCTTGTTTGTGTTGCTCACCTGACCGTAATAAGGTCAACATTCAGGCCCTTTGCGTAGCCTCTCTTCGGTATTGCTGTTATTTGTTGCTCAGCAACCTACACATTATTTCCCCCTCCATCCAAATACCTCCCTAAGGAATCCACCTCCACTCGGCCACTATGCAAGTTCTTCTGCTTAACAGTACATCATAATCTTTTCCCTTATTTGCCCTTGGGTGGGTAAAAAATCAAGGTTAAAATCCCTGATCGGGCAGGAGATCACAAGATCCTCTCCTGCCCTACTTTTCAGCGAGGATGTACACGCTGCAACATATGTGCGCTCCCACGCAGGTATCTCAGTACTAATGCTTGTGAGCTCTGGGACACACAAACACAAATGTACAAATGAAAGATTGCTCACCAATAACTATGCACACTGACAGCCTTATAACTGAATGTGTAGCAGTGCAATAACTGTAATCTGATTAGAAAAAAAGTGTTAAATGTCATCTTTTTGAGTTAACATATAATTACCATAATTAAATCTCAGCAAATACAGAAAAAAGGGGCAGTCACATTTGACAGCGGCGCCTTTGAAAAGACGAACCATTTGATTGTCAGGTTATAGAGATGCAAATAAGTCACACATTTCTAACGCGCAATTAAATGTGTTTCTTTCTGTCGAGCGATAACTATTAACATCTGGTAGCCTCCCTCAGTTCAATCTCGCCGAAACATTTGAATTACAAGCGACACTGCATTTTCTTTTTGCCTCAATTGTGGACAAAGGAAGTATTATTTATCGCAAATTTAGCATAATAATTGCTTTCAGATCCTGAAATAATGATAACAGTTGTTGGCAAACATTTCCATCAGTCCAGATGACGCATAAAAGCTCCAAAAAGTGTTTATCATTTACACCTCATAATGCTCGATAACGCTAACCTCATTCACACGGTTAAATAGCGTAAACGCTGCGCGAGCAATCATTTTGTTCCGGCCTGCGTCGTGTTTTTCAATTAGTAAAATTACTATTCAAAGCAAACTGTTCTGAGAATGGGAGTTGCGGATTGACTTGGAGTCGCCGTCATTGATGTTACCGATTAGAGTTTTAAGCAGCTCATCAGTAAGCCTCAACGGATTTTCATTTTCAAAGTAAACCCTGCTAACAGGTCAGGTTAGCACCGGTGAAGCAGCATGGCCTGGGATAAGGAGATTTACCCCCCCCCCCCCCCCCCCCCCCCCCAGGGTGAGGGGAATATAGCACAGTGTTTATTAGACTCCCAGTGTAATATATGACTTTCTGCTTGCTTTGCAAATCTATCCGGGCTGCCTCTGCTACTTCTCCTTTGGATATTTCATTCAGAGAGGGTTAGCAGGCGCAGCGTTATTGTCGCTGGTTATTGCCTTTCGTTTATTACAGAGGAGTTTGTTTAGAGAGAGGGGTCAGGGGGGGGGTTGTCGAGAGGGTGGAGGGTGGAGGGTGGGCTGGGGGGACACGAGGACTTTCTTTAAGAGCGAGGGCCGCTCACGTGGCTGTACAAGTGAATGGTTACCATTGGTTACGCCTGAACCCGCCGCTGCTAGATGTAGCTGATATATTCATGTATTCATCTCAATTAGTCCGCTCCGTGCATCTTCAAATGCAGACACTCATCCCTCCTCGGCTGTGCTCCATGCTTATCTTATTAGAATATTTTATCCTGCGTGCAACTTCTCCCTCTCTCCCACTATGTCCTCCCTCGCTCCATCCTGCCATTATTCTGCGTGCGTGTGTGTGTCGGTGCAATGGGAAGCCTGTGTTCGAGTCATTTTTGTTAACTGATAGCTTAGATCTCCTCTCAACGCACACGCCACTAGAGACCACGGAAACAACTCTGCCAAACAACAGCACTGTTGATTTTCTTTTAACACAAACTCATTTGCAGAGAGACTCTTTTCCCTCTGAGAGCCTTTTTCAGTTTGCGAAAGTAGCCTCCTTGTTGTCTTTAATTCGGTCCGCTATGCAGAAACCATCATGTGGTTTTTGCAAAACCCAAAAATAGCTTCAGGCAAAAGGAGAGCAGACATTGCTGGAAAGATGCATGTTAGGAGTCACAGTGATTAGGGAAAGTGAATGTAGGACAGAGAGAACATGAACATCGTTGTCTGAGAGGTAAACCATTTCGGACAATCTCTGTTAAAAAAACATAAGGGCAGGATAAAACAACGGCAGACTATAATCTAAAACACTCGCATATTTCCCTTTCCATCCGAGATGTCTGAGGTTGTTTGGCCTCAACTTTGCCAACAACACATATTCTCAATGTCTTTCTTCTGCGGCCAATAGCTAAGCTCAAATCACAGCGCTCTGTCTGTCAGATGGAGACATCCTTTAGAACAGTGGTTTCTCTTTTCCAAGGCACACTCTGAAATGGCTTTGTTTTCCGACAGCCATTCAGTGGCACCCTCAGCCGGGGCCTGCCAAGAAGTCCGCCTCCCCGAGCTGGAGCCCGGGCTTGTTTACACAAACTCATCGGAGAAATATGGATGTATAATTATAGAGGTTGTTAGTTTTAATGTTGCATCCTTGCTATGGAAACCGCTGCATGCTTGGTCAGCTACAACGAGGGGCGGCTGATGAAACTCTCAGCGCCAATGGCGTGAACAATTCTAGAGGTTTTTAGGGGAGATAAAAAAGGAGCTTCTTGACGGATTCAAATCCGCGCAGAGCAAAGCAAACAAACATGAATCACAAGGCGGTGATAGAGATTGCTGTGGTTGTCCAACGCATAAATACAGTGTCTAAATACTGCTCTGCCGGCCGGGGCCAAGCCCGTTTCTGTGGATTCAGCTCGGTGGCAAGATGTCCATGTTCCATTCCAGAGCGACCACAGGCGCGCAAACACAGTAACGGGAGCAGCAGACACACAAGAGGCGTGTGCGCGCACAAACACACAGGCATACATAAGCACAAAGCCACATAAGCAAATTGAAATATATATATATACACATATACTCATAAGCTTGCTAGTGCAAGTAGATGCTCTCACAAAAAAAAAAGCAGCACAATGCTCTCTCTCACGTCCTCCTCTCTGCGTAATAGAAGCTGCTGGATGCAATTGTTAAAGCACATTCAAGAGACTTTAGCTTGACTGAGCTCAGGATATATTCTGCAGCTGTCCCTCGGGCTGTGAGACGCATGTGTGTTGTCAGAGTTTGTACCACGATGGATTGACATTACCCTGAAAGGAAAGCTTCGTGTTTTAAAATAATACGTGTTGTGTTTGGCGAGTTGATGATTCTGGGGTGATGGAACAATTTTACCTCCCGTTCCAAACCCACAGGTTCAATTTCGATCCCTCTTTCCATTCCTCTCTCCCTTTTTTCTCCTGCAACTTAATCTCCCTCTCCCTGCGCCTTGCCATTCCACCTATTTTCTCTCCTCCTCAGATCTTACACCCCCCCCCCCATCTTCCTCCTCTCCCCATCTCTCCCGCACAGTGACAGATCCTTCAGGAAATTGTTTCGAGTCTGCCAGACATTTTTGTGTTGTAGCTGTTTATTTGTGCATGGGGGCACGGGGGTCCGGAGCCCCGGCTTCTCCTCGCTCTCGGGCTAGAGGTTAAGCTCCCGGACTCCTTCACCGCCCTGCGCCAAAAAACACTGATCCCCGATCAGTGTGGCTTCACCGTGTAACCGATACCAGGGATGAGGAGAGAGGAGCAGCAGAGAGGATGTAATCAGTGTGTGTGTGTGTGTGTGTGTGTATATGTGCGTCAGCTGCCGGCTTTGTGTGTATTAGGATGTAATCAGCTGCATTTTTCTCTGTGGTCGGCCGTGCTCTCTGATTGGGGTTTTGGTGAAAAACAGGGGCAGGGAGGGAGAGTGTGTTTCTTTCCCTGCGTCTTGTGTTGCAGCCAGGCCCTCGCAGGAGCCTCGCTGTGGTTTGGAGCTGTGCTCGGGGCTCTGGCTTTTTACACATCAGCTCCATCAGACTCTATTTATTATAAATCTGTCTGTCCGTCTGCCACCTGGTGCATCTGAATGTGTGTCTGTGTGCATTAGAGCCGCCCAGACTCCCATGTTGGCTGCAGTCAGCTTAGTTCAGCCGTCTCCATGTTAGCAGGTACAGGATGATTCCCCCGGGGTTTATAGGCTAACACGTGCACACTCGCACAAACACACGGTCACCGGGAAACACGCAATGTCCTCTTTCTCTCTCTCGCTCTTCATCTCTGTCTTTGTTCTGCCGCTTGCAGATTTTCTTTTTGTGGACAACAGATGGGCTGACATCGGCTAAACAACAAGTACACTCTCTGTCTCTGACATCTCTCTCTCTCTCCGTCCATCTCACACGCTCTGAAATCCCTCAGTCCAGTCATTAATCAAGAAACAAATCCCGTACATTCATTCATTTTTGCGAGAGATGCTGCCTTTCTCCGTTTTATACGACTGTAAATTGAATATCTTTTGGTTTTGGGCTGCTGCTCGGACATAACGAGACATTTGAAAGCATCACCTCGCTCAGTGTGGCATGCTAAGGGCTATCAAATGAATTCATAAATTGGAAGAAATCATCTACAGACAGCTTTATTACCCTGAGGCCAATTTCCTCACCTGAGCCATAGCGCGCTCAACGTTCCTTGCACATCAATGTTCCGTTCCCTCTTACTTAGAATACCTCATTGGGTTTGTTTCGCCTTGCCTATTTGCGACTGGAAGTGCCCGAGCCCGCGGTAAGAGTTATTGTTTGTTTGTTTGTTTGTTTGCATCCCATCTTTGATGAGTGTTATTGTGCCGAGGAACACAGAGCTCGCTGTTGTCATAACTCTCTTCTGAAGGCCAGATTGAAAAGGTCAGTAAAATGAAGCTCCTCTCTCGGCCCACAAAGGATGAATGGACGCAGTGTAATAGCTCCACACACACACACACACACACACACACACACACACACACACACACACACACACACACACACACACACACACACACACACACACACACACACACACACACACACACACACACACACACACACACACACACACACACACACACACACACACACACACACACACACACACACACACACACACACACACACACACACACACACACACACACACACACACACACACACACACACACACACACACACACACACACACTCACACTCACAGATGGGCCTTACACACATGTACACACACTTAGATAATGCACACTTTTTTCACCAGCACTGGAAGCAAGGCTTTTTTTTAGGATATTTTGCGCTCCGCCTGATGGTGTTCGTTAACTTGTTCCAGCTCTGGTTTCCCTCAGGGGGGAGTTTGCTCACAGATTAACTCTTTAGTCAGTCTAGATTTTTTGGAGTCTCATGGCCTTTGACATGGCAATACTATCACCCACCACATTCCGATCCATCCCAGCGCTTCTTTTATCAGCCGGAGCAGGAGCTGATTTGTGGCCCGTGGACCTCTTAGATCGAGCAGGGCGACTCCTCTCCAGAGTCCCATATCACCTTTGTAGACGACCACAAAGGCCAGAGGAAAGCCGGAGAGGATCGCTTTTATCATCTGCATGGATTTAAGCGAGTGAACCGCGGTTCACCTAGTGTGATTATCAGTGCAAATGAAGCACGACGAAAACTTCAATCAGCCTCCTGCTGAGGAACAAGCTCACTAAGACCTTGTGTGTTTGCATCTGTCAGCCGATTACACACATGTAACCTGGCAATACCATTGCCACCCACTAACATGCATGGTACCGGATGTTTAGAAAACATACCTGCTGGGATTTATAATTGGCTATAACATTAACACAAGGGTATTTTAAAGGACATTATAATAGGATCATCGGATGTTAATGATATTATACTAATCATTATGCCAAATGCAAACATTAAAAAAATGTGTTTTGTTTACTGGAAAGTTACCTAACAAATACTTAAGACCCACTAGATGATAAGAGTTATCTGAATTAGTTATACACCATGTATTTATTTATTGGCTCCTTAAAGGTCCCATGTCATGCTTTTCCGGTTATTCCCCGTCCTCTTGTGTGTTATGTAGCTTTTTCTGCATGTAAACGGTCTGCAGAGTCACAAATCCTCAAAGTACACCCTGTAGCGAGTAAAACTCTAACACAGAAAATACCTGTCTGTGCTGCCCCAGAACGCCTTGTTGGAGATTTCTCTTTTTCCATTGTTTTCTTCTTGGGTATAGTGACGTATTTGCAGGGCTGCCCCTGGCCAACTTGGGGCCCCAAGCGACATTGTGAGATGAGGCCCCCCCCCCCAACCGACAGGAGTGAAAAAATATATATTTGGAAACAAAGTAGGCTACTTTGCAAATATAATTCCTGTTTATTATTATTATCAACACAGTTACTTTTGTATACAGTGAGGTAAATGGTAAATGTGCATGTATGTCGTTCAGTGCGTTTACAGGTGAATACGTCTGCATTTCCTGCCAAATACTAGCCTCAAAAAGATTAAAATACAATTAATGCAAATAAACTACTTCTACTAATAACAATAATAATAATCATAATCAATTCAATAATATAAATACTATATTATTTTATTATAATATAGTTGTAATATAGTCAAGACAAAACATGCTTATGACATGCTCAAAAACTGATATTTCTTAAATCTGTATTCTAGTTCCCTCTGTCAGCAATGTATCAACAACTACACACACATTTCTATCAGTATTTCTCTGTGTTGTGGTTGACATGATGATGACTGCAGGAGTTAAGGGGAGAGGCTGAGCATCACCATGAAATGTGCAAATTGACATGAAAATGAATAAAAGGGAAAAAAATCCTCCAATGTCTTTTAAGCTGTAAACTTTAACTGTTCTGTAAGCCAACTAGACAGACAGTGTGTGTATCACTCTTCCTCCTGTACATTAGCAGATAAAAGGCATAACATACTTGAATGAATGTTAAATAAAGAATGCTGGAAATAACTGCATCTCCATTAGCCTATATGCTATGCAGAGACTGCCTTCTTCATGTCGTGAATTGCAGCTGATGTTTTAATGGCAATTGGCAATTTGACTTATACAACATTCGCAAGTTGTACATTTGACTCATACAATAGCCCACCTTCGAGTGATGCTCTAGTTTCTTCATGTTTTGTTTTTTTACCCTCTTGCTTGCGCCGGACTGAAACTGTCTTTTCACCGACATCTCTTCACCTGCACTAGTGGCCGTATCAAAGTCGTGATTGGTCAGATGTCGATTCATTGCAACGGTGTCGGGTTACAAACGTGCTCCCCTTGTCTCACCTCTCACTCTCACTCTCGCGGGGTGCGCGAGAACTGAGCGGAGAACTGCGCACAGCAGCTGAGGCCCTCTGGGCGGGGCCCCCTGCGCAAGGCGGGGGCCCCATGCAGCCTGCGTGATTGGCCTGTAGGGAGGGGCGGCCCTGCGTATTTGGGTATAGTGACGTAAGGTAACGGCTTCCTCACACACACACACTCAATCTTTTCTCAGCTGAAACTCCGCCGATTTCTCCGCCTGAGACGGCGGGACGCGGCGAGGCTGTGAGTCTGTGTGTGAGCACACACACAAACTCCCAGCCAGGCTGCGGGTGTGTGTGTGTGTGTGTGTGCGCTCGGGCAGGTTTCGGGCTGGGTTTAGCTGTGTCTCGTTGTCTCGCAGATGGCCACTGGGCTCACAGGGGAGGGGGGGGGGGGTATGAGCTCCAACAAGGACAGAGAGTGAATACACATACTATACAGAGATGCTGTGTGAGAAACCAATGTGAGTTTGGAAAACTGCACAATAAAAATCTATTCTAGTAGACCTCAACAATGGAATTATGATCAGTAGAAATGGCCATGACATGTGACCTTTAATGCCTTTGCCAAGAAGGTTCTGTATCCTTGGAGATAGTCAATTGACAGTATCAATGTGTAAAATGGGTGAAATAACAGTGTAATATGGTTATAACATGGGTAAAATATGGGTGTAATAACCTAGTGACATGGGTGTAATGCTGCGTAATTATGGCGTAGTATAGCTGGGATGTATTAATGTGTAACATGGGTGTAATAACACTGAAACATGCATATTATATAGGTGTCATTTTACACAATATTTACATGTGATTGCCCATTCTAAGGCAAGGCAAGGCAAGTTTATTTATATAGCACCTTTCAGCACCAGGCAATTCAAGGTGCTTTACAAAAATGAAAGACATTCAGACAAAGGCATTCTAAGGGATAAGAAAAATATAATTTTCATGAAACTTGGTGGGAGGGTATATCACGGGCCAAGAAACAACCATTACAATTTTGGATTGGAACACAAAGACCTTTTAACATTTGTTATCATTGCAATTTGCGTAGCCTTGGTGGAGGTCTGTGCTCTCCAAGTACCTCCTTATGTATGATATCCATCACGTTTATTAAAATGCACCCATTATTTCTGTTTATTTTTATTTATATGGCCTTTCTTTGAGGCAGCCACTTCTTAATTCCAGGGCAGTTACTCTTAATGTTGTCAAGATACTTGTCTCATTTGCCCACCATTTCTCTGAGCATTCTCCCCCACTCCTCCCAGTATAAATGATGCTTAATGGAGAGTGAAAATTGGATAATACGCTCCATTTCTTTGTGTACAAATTCCCGTATTGTTCTTAACCCTGGGCATACCAAAAGAACACGGCTTTGGTGTGCAGCTTTTAATTTGAAGTAGAAGCAGGAATTTGTCTTAAGAGAAGCTTAGATACATGTAGGCGGATCAGACACTAGTGGTGCTGCTATCTGTTATATTAAATTAAGAACAGGAGAGTAGAAGTCATGCGGACTGACTGTTGATGTGGGCCGTTGGTTTAGAACAGAGCCATTAATAAGTGTGGTGAGGGAAACACTGTGGCCATGATGGGATTAATAAAACACTAATGTGGAACTTCCCTGTGTCTGTAACGAGGAGTAAACTCTTTGTATTCATTGTTAGCTACACACACGAGCGCACAAGCAAGCCTTATGTAAACATACATTGGTTAAGCACGAGATAAACAGTAACTCAGCAACTCCCACACAAACAATATTAACCTTTAGTGTGTGTGTGCGCGTGTGTGTGTGCGCGTGTGTGCGCGCGCGTGTGTGTGTGCGCCTCAGTATGTGTTGCATCTCTCCTAACCTTTAGCTCCGACCAATAGGAAGGTGAATGCCAGTTTTTCTCTCTGACCCAGTTTCCCCTCTGCTTATTCCTCCGAACACGCAACATTTCAGCTGCCATTAGTGAAATGATGCACTGTCTGAGACGCTACTTCAGAGGCAAGTGTGTGTGTGTGTGTGGGCTGTGTGTGTGTTTGTGTGTAGCTCTCAGGGCATGTTTGTCCACCTGCTGGATTTATGTATTCAGGGGTGCTAATGTGTGAGTGCCCACGAGGGCTGTGCTAGTTTTTAAAAATAATCTTCTAATTGATCGGGAGCGACAAACAAAGAAAAATAACCGTTGCAAACGTCTTTTTTCCTTTTTATGGCCGGCTCCGTGCTGTTAGATGTGTTCCAGCACTAGTCATCCGGAACGAAATGAGCTACTGCAGGCCACTTTTTCTCCAGGCTGTTTTCCCCCTTTATTTTTTTTAGTCTGCACATGATTTGTGTAAAACTGCTGAGGTTTTTCCACGGCTGCTGCTCGATGGTATCGGTGAAAAGAGCCATTACAGCCAATTAGCTACTCTGTCATTAGGGATGGTTGTGTGGGCTTCTGGCAACTTCTCCACACAACAGAACGCATCGCTGAAAAAAGCTGCTAAACAGCTAATATCTAAAAACAATCAATTTTAGGAACATTGCATTGCTGCAGTCAGCACGGTTATGAAATTAGCATTGGATGCTCCGGCTGCTGTCGTTGCTTCTCATAACTTTAATGCTATATGCAACAGCTTATAGTATTAAAAGCTGTAAGTCCACCTCCCTCAGGTGACACTGTTTTATTGTGCCAATCGACCGCATTCAGAATCCGATGATCCGAAGTTCCCCGGTGCACACCTGTCAGATTATTTCAGCTCAGAAGCGTGTGTGCATATTTTGTGCACATTTTGTGTATGTGGAGGGAAGATTGTGGGGGTGGCAGCAGTGCAGGAGAGAGGTTCAGGATGCGATGTACTCTAATATGAGTCTACATCTGTCATGTTAGAGTGTGCTCAGTCTGTTCGTGTTTGAGACGGATGACTTGCTCCGCTGCCCAAGGTCTTCCTGTTATTCTGCGCCCTCTCTCCCACTGATCCAACAGACGGCCTGCATGGTGTGCGTACCTCTGCTTGTTTGTGCGTGGAATTTCCGCATGCGCATACTTTTCCTTTGTCCACACGCAGTCAGGACAATGTCACCCCTCTTTTTTTTGTCTGTGTAGGGCGGACACACGGGGAAGTTTTGTGCCGACTCGGGGCGCATCGGGTTTTTTTTTTTTTTTCGTGCTGAGTTGGAGATTGGAAAGTGCAGCGGTGTAAAAGCTCCGCCCCGCTGGATTCACCAGAGAGGTGACACACAGACACCCGCAGCTAAATGATGCAGAAGCTCTCTCTGTCTGCTGGCTGTGGGTCTCTTAAGTCGCACACACACATTTACACACAGCGACACTTTGGGAGTTGCTGACAGGTCCTCTGCAGAGGTTAAAAGCTGTCATGAGTAGAAGCTCTGGCCCATGGAAGTCCATAATGCCCGACATTTGGCTCTGTAATCTAGGACTGCCTTGACTGATGTACAGGGAGCACACACACCTTTACATGCTGAAAGATAACTGCACTCTTTATCCTTCCAAATCGGCCAACACACTTAAATGCAAAGGTATGCACAAAGCTGCACAGAGGCCAAAACACACACAATGAGAGACTCAGGGGAGAGCGTTAGAGAAATGGTGAGTGTTAGTAGGAGAGAATAAGTTTGGCACACACACACACACACACACACACACACACACAAAATATCCAACACTTGCATATGCTTCCTCTGCTTCACAGAGAGAGATCACCTCCCACTTCTTCTTCTTTCCAAACTGAACTCTCCTCCTCCTCTCAACTCCTCACTTCATCACCTCCTTCCATATTCCCTCACCGGCATATGCACGCACAGACACCCTCCCCATCCACACACACACACACACACACACACACACACACACACACACACTTCAGACAGATCTAGTCTCACTCCTCCCCGGCCTCGCACACTCGCTCGTCTTAAAAAACAAAAAGAAGGAATCTCCCGCTTCCTCTCCGGCCCCTCCTCACCTCGCACTCCTCTTTCCATCCCCTCTCTAAACACCTCGCCCCATGCACACACACACACACACACACACACACACACACACACACACACACACACACACACACACACACACACACACACACACACACACACACACACACTTCTCCTCCCTCCCCCCTCCCCCCAACCGGCGCTATCCCATAGTGCTCTCTGCTGGAAGGATTTAGAGGTACCCTGTAATTTTGGTGCCGGAGGAGCTCTTAAGTCCTGCCTGATCTTCTGGCTACACTGTGTGTGTGTGTGTGTGTGTGTGTGTGTGTGTGTGTGTGTGTGTGTGTGTGTGTGTGTGTGTGTGTGTGTGTGTGTGTGTGTGTGTGTGTGTGTGTGTGTGTGTGTGTGTGTGTGTGTGTGTGTGTGTGTGTGTGTGTGTGTGTGTGTGTGTGTGTGTGTGTGTGTGTGTGTGTGTGTGTGTGTGTGTGTGTGTGTGTGTGTGTGTGTGTGTGTGTGTGTGTGTGTGTGTGTGTGTGTGTGTGTGTGTGTGTGTGTGTGTTGTGTGTGTGTGTGTGTGTGCGCGCGCGCATTCGCTTCTGTGGGGCCATGTGCTTACATGTCTGTATATATTTATTTGCAACCATTTCAACTGGGGTTGTATTTGTGTGTTTTTTTTTGTGTGTGTGCAGTCTAACGCAGGAGAGGAGCTCCCCCTGTGGCTGTATACTGAAGCAGTGAGCTGAGCAACAGTTGTGTGCAAAGGCCCGCTAACCACCTTAAACCTTGACACCAATGCAGCTACCTGCTCGCTGTACGTGCAGCAAAGCGGCTCCGAGGAGCAGGAAGCACGCGGTGGCGCTGTTCGCGCTGCTACATGAAGATGCTTTATAATAACCTAAACGGGGGAAAGCACTGTGGTCAGATGAGAAAATCAGCTGTGTCAAAGCACATTGCTCCAAAACCACATTAATTTTTAACTCAAATTCAATATTGGATTTGCAAAATGCCATGAGAATGTGCAGCACAGACGTCAACGATAGGACTATTTTATTCTGCCTGCCAGGTTTTATTATTGAAAAGAAACCGTTGGTCGAGGCTGTGAGTGCCTAATTCATGTGAGACGATATGAAAAGTCTGAATTAATTTTCCTTGACCATGCCAAACCTAAGCATGGGGAGACTGTGGGTGAGGCAGCGAGCGAGAGGTTGGAGGTTGATTGCTGATTTCCATTACTATTTCTAGGACAAAGAAATGGAGGCTTGATGGGCTCGATCTATTTAGATCCATTTCATTCTGCCATAATCAGGCTTTAGCCATGGCCTAATACTGAGGATTAGAAAAGGTTCAAAGTGCAAACATCTAGATCCCCCAGTATTATTCCAGTCTGCCAACCTCACTCTGTGTTTGTGTGGGTGCATGTGTGCACGTGCACGTGCACGCTTGCTTGCATGCCAGATCTGCTGGCGAGGGTTATCTCTGGAATCAGGCCCATAAACCTAATCTAACCCTCTCTGTGCTGTGAGTGAAATATTTTGTGCAAATAGGCTCTCCTTTCCTTCCCTACTTCGACTCGGGTGTGCTAATGTAAACAAAATCCAGATAGGAATATCGCAGATGTGAGAAGTAGTCGTTTTCTGTTGTGACACTCTGTTTGATACACAAACCTGACAGTGTGTATCTTCACGCTTTGCCTCAGACGGAGTGTGTGCGGGCGGTTGTCCCCCTTGATGCAAAGTGTAAGTGATCAGAATGTGTTCATGCATTTAGCTTTTTATTTATTTTTTGGGGGAAATGTACACATTATTGCCGGTGGTTACTGTGACTACCCAGTCCCTGCTCGGCTCAGCTAAGTGGAAGTCTGAATGCTGTGGAGGTAGACGAGGGGGGGGCGGTGTGTGAAAGGTAGCCAATGAATGTCACCTCTCATCCATTTTCTCATTAAACAACCTGCTCTCGGTCTGTCACACGGGCTGTATCAATCCCCCCCTTCGTTCGGCGCTTTGGGCAGATTTTGCGCACAAAATCACGCGCGCATAGACACGGGACTGACATCCACACACACGGAATAAAAGCAACTCCCCTCCTTCTCCCCACCTGGGCTGGACAGGAATAATAATAAGCAGCGGATGATTCATGATGGAGATGGGGAATGTATTCAGCAGGACCACCTGAGTGACCTCATTTAGCAGACCTGAGAATAAATATAGACCGCCGCGTCGCACTTTAACCTCCGCTTGTTTCGTCTCGACCAGTCTGCACTGCTTCCCTCACACATCTCCCACTCCTCCAGGAGCAGTCCTTCCACTCTACCCTCCAACGTCTTTGTGAAATCTGTTCATATGCAAGCATATATGCATGTAAATGTAATAGTGGTATATGTGAGGTATTGGAACAGGAGCCTTTGTTGCAAGCCAGCTCTTTCCCCCATGAGCTTTTTCTCTCTTGGCTGATACATTTGTACTGTAGATATTTCCCAACATCAACATTTGGCACCTGGTTTCTCTTATGACTTCAGCAGCTGTAGATCTTTTGTTCTCCCACTCTGCGGCCAACGATCCACACCCACAAAAAGGGCCCTAAATCATCGCAAAAAATACAGCTTTGGAGCTTGACCGCTTTATAAAAAAAGAAGCAACATTCCTTCATGCAATGACCGGTTCTTTTGGTATTCTGGACTTCTGACATGGAAAACGGTTTGCTTCACTAAATCATTAGCAGCAGAATGGGAGTCTCTTTGTTCTTCATCCTGCCGTTGCTTTATCCCCTTGTGTTTTCATCTCCACAGAGACACACAGGAAGACCCATTTCCCCAGTTTCCCTCTTTTCCAAAACATGACATAACCGTCGGCCTTTTAATATCTGGAAATCCAGATTTGGATTAACGTAGGGGACGAAACGAGAGAGAGGGAGGGGAATTGAGTGAGAGAAAGAGGAGATTAAATAAAAAGAGCTGGCAGCGTGTCCTTGTTGTGGAGAAGGGTTATGGGGCTTGAGAAACGTGGCTGGCAGTCGTCTTTTCTCTGAGTGAAAACTGACATGATAAATGTAAATACAGTGATATGACACGAGGGATAAAAGGACAAACACAAGCTCAGTCTGCAGATTCACGGCACATTTGTTAAATGGACTCAACAGTTGTTTCAGGAGTGGATTTCCATCTTGAAAAGTGCTTAAAAGATGGATGCACATGTGGAAATGTGGTGAATATTTGACATGGTTAATCGGATTATGAGTTCCCATCGCTATAGTAAAAGCCTTGAATGATATGACGTCTTAAATGGCCTGAATACAAACAGCATATGTAGTGATCATCTCTTTATAAGTCCCGCTCTCTTTGGGTTGTTTACATAGACAGAAGCCTCGAAGGTCCATTTCATTATCCTGTCATCATCAGTAATGCTCAGCCAGCCTTAAGGAATAGTTCAGTTAGATGACAGAAGTAAGTTAACACAGAAAAGATTTGCTCTCCCTGAGTGGATATAAAATTCATAGCATGACGCTCTCTCTTAGTCAGATTATTCAAGCGCCTTTGAGCTCGGTCTTCAAAGAGCTCCTTTTTGTATAACCTTGCCCTGGAAACGTAAACAATTATTTAAAAAGGAGAAATTGGGCAGAAAATGGCAGGATGAGGTTAGCAATTGTGGCAGCGTCTGGGCAATTCAAAGCTGTGAAATGTTGCACCTTTAAGACTGGAAACGGCCCCATTCACCTCACTGTCTTTGAATGTTCTCCCTTACAAGAGACATGGTCCCTGCACAGACTTTCCATAAATCATAAGACTCACTTAGCCTTGAGTGTTCACTCACATTAAGGTCCCACGTAAATTCAAAATCGCTCTGTAGCTGCGCTCGGCTCGGCTTGGCCCCCTCGTATATATTTCAGTGTCCGGTTTACTCAAAGTCCTGTTGAGTCTACAAGCTGGGGGAATTTGCCAAAGAGCTCCTGTCACAATGTTATCACAATCATTCTCGCGGGTTATCACGTACTCCGGCCACACTAACAAAATGTTGTGGTTCGCCGTGTAATTTAGAGGCCGAGAACGATCTGATAATGTAACATAATATTAGCGCAATTCATTATTTAGCTTTTTTCAATTTCGCCCATGCACAAAGCTGAAATCCCAGAGGGCAACACAATGTCAACGTTAATAATACTAAGGAATGACAAGGCATGAATCAAACAGAGGAGCCTTTCCGTAGTTCCGGAGCCGTATTTTAACACAGCTTGATACGACAACAGTTTGTAGCGTGTAGGACCAAGCAGAAAATCATGCCATGGAGGGTTTGTTTGTTGATGTTGGCAAATTCCCCCCCAGTCCAAAGCTCCCTCTTATTGTGTCATCATTAGATAAGCACCCTCTCACAGACTATCTCATCATAATGAGGGTGCCATCTGAAGCAATCACCCAGGGAGATGGTCATTGAGTTAAGAGGGAGGGAAGGGGAGGGGTAAAGTCAGATGGAGCAGATAGAAAATGAAACGAAGTGAGCGGAAAAACAGGGAGGGAAAGAAAAAGAGAGATCAAGATGGATAATGTGAGGAAGAGAAACAAAAGCATTTCAGAGGAAGGGAGTGAGTTGAAACAGCAGACTAAGCGGAGATGGAGATCATTTGGGGAATTCCAAAATTAGAGTTGCCATCGCACAGACAGACGCACCCTCACACACACACACACACACACATATATATATATATATATATACACACACACACACACACACACACACACACACACACACACACACACACACACACACACACACACACACACACACACACACACACACACACACACACACACACACACACACACACACACACATTATATACAACCGCCTTGAGCTAGCCGCTTGGTGTTAAGGTCAGAGTCGCACTCTGTCTCCCTAGGTCATTATCATGGGCCCCAAAATAGACAGCCAATTGTGTCACAGTGCCTGAAGTGAATGTGACATTGAAAAAACAACCCTCGACCCTGAGCTACTCGCACAAGTCCGAGCAGTATGCACACTTTAAAGGGTACATATTGTGCTTATTTTCAGGGTCTTTTTTTTTATCGAGGCTACTACTAAAATATGTTTACATGCTTCAACATTAAAAAAAGGCTGTATTTTTCTCATTCTGTCTGTTTTAATAAACCTGTATTCACCCTCTAGCTTTTAACGCTCCGTTTTAGCACCTGTCTGCTTCGATTAGCTCGAGAAAAATAGTTTGGGCTTTTTTGCCTTTTAATAAAAAGATAACTTTAGTTCATTTAGATGTTCACTCTACTAGGTAAGCTACCGTGCTGCAAGGGATGTAGCATTATCTAATAGTCCTGCATGTGAAAGGAAGGGGAGCCAAAAATGAACGACTCGTTGAATCCTGTTTTCTGTCAGAGGCAGTCCACAAAAAACTCACCGGGTCGTCCTTATTTAATTAATTATGTGTGGTTTGCATTCCAGGTACCCAAATGTATAAGGATTAGCACTGAAACAAGGTATTTTTTCACAATATCTCCCCTTTAAAACAAATGTAGGGAAGCGGACAAACACACAATCAAATGTGTAAATGGACACACACGCACAGACACACAAACATTAAGGGAGGCATTTAGCTCTCAGCGCTAACAGCAAGTAATGACACATGTGGCTCTGAGGGAGTAAGCTGCTCGAGGACTTGGCAAGAAGCTGGAACTTTCACTGGCATGTCTCACTGCTCAAGTATGCACAGACAGAAAACACACACACACACACACACACACACACACACACACACACACACACACACACACACACACACACACACACACACACACACACACACACACACACACACACACACACTCTCACTCACTCACTCACTCACTCACAGGTCTGACCATGTTTCTCCTCTCCACCTCGGCGCCCACCCTCCCTCAGTAGACTCTAATGTTGTTCCATTCATTTGACTTCACTTTATTGTGTTAATGAGAGTTACCGGTGAGAGGAGCTGGCGGTTGATTGAGGGTGAGAACGGCTAATCACTGGAACAGCTAATCAGTGCTTGTCGTAAATATTGATTAGTTCTGTGCGTTATGGACGTGCTCATTAACCAGTGTGTCATCTTCTCTCCTCTTTCTGCCCTTCTTCTCGGCCCTCCTTTACTCTCCATCACCTCCCCCCCCCCTCCTCCTTGTCCTTCACCCACCTCTTCTTTCTCTGCAATCTCCTTCTTTTCTGCAGCAACCTCCAACGGTACCGTGGATGGCCTGGAGAACCGGGAGGGAGGCGCGTGCAGGAGTCGAGCCATGAAAATCGTCATGAAAGTCGGGCAAGGTAAATGTGTGCTCACCTCACATGTAGAACACACCACAGAGCCGCTGCCTTCAAGCAATGTTTCACTTTGGTGTGACATTTCCATTTATCGCTATGTGAGCCGAGCTTGACTTTGTCTGCCACCGGCCTCCGATACAACCTGCTCTCAAAAACTGCAAAGTTGTGTGATAAAAGACATTTGCCAACAGTGTTATTTTTTTTCTAATGAAATACCCTAAGGCTTAGTGATACTTTAATATGACCATTATTGACTTTTAGTGGTGTTTCATCTTTATGATATGTTAATTGTCTTAAAAATGTTTATTTTTGGTGTCCAAATGAATGCTTTCAGGCAAAATCCAATTAAAAACACATATTCATAGCATAGCAAAAGAATGCTGTTTGTTTGAGTTAATGTCAGTTTTATAATTTAATAGGGATTTTGCATACATTTGCATTTAATATGCATAAGTAAAAGTAATATATTTAATATTTAATGTGAAAGATTTCAGTCATATTGCCCAGCTCTACCGTTTACAACCGTTTTAAAATATAGCAGTAAAATAATAGTACATGTTAAGGATGCATTCAGAAAAAGTGTTACCTCTGCGATCTTTAACTCTTATGCAACGCTATGTAGCATTTATAAGCATATAAAACACTTTCATGTCAATGCAAGCAAATATAAGAACATTCTAGTTGCTTTTTTTGTATATTTGTATAGGGTTAAAACTTCCCCCACAAACAGTCCATAACCTGTTCATGAATAGACGATGAATGATTGATCACATGAAATAACAGAGGTGCAATCATATTTAATTATATATGATTACACAGTTTGCCACATGCCTCCAGGAATTAAGTTCGCTCTGCGTTTGCGAGGGTAAAGAAAAGTATTTATGAATAACCCAAATATTGTACTCCACCATGTTTCTTTTTTTAAATGATACAGTTTATATAAAACAAAATCTTAATATTTCACATTCATAACATTTTATAGAAATATTGTTGCTATAGTTATAATGTATAATTATAACTGTCATTTAATAGCTGTCCACTTACTGATGCTTCACAGGAGGACCTATAGTTGGTCACAAAATGTTATAAGTACTGTTTAAGCACACAACTACATTATTAGTCTACATTATAAACCATTTATTATTGTGATTAAACTGTTTAAAAATGCTAAATATTGGGGTTTAAATGTATTAAAAATAATAACAGTTTAAATCTCTTTCAAATCAGCAGCTATTTAGTTAGTCAAGATTTATGGTTAAATATATACTGTGAAACAACGTTTCCCATATATACTAAGATAATTATTGCTGTAATATCTCTGCTGGTTTGTGGCCATTGAAGGCAACATTGTAAATCAATAAGCAGAACTTCCTTATAGACCGCAGCATTGGATTTAAAGGATTTTAGCTTCAGTGTGATGCAGTACCCTGCTAAGTCGGGTATTTAGCAAAGTATAAATCTGCCATCTGGTTACTCTGTCTATTCCCAGTTTCTCAGTTGGACATTTAAAACAATACACAATGTATCGATATCAAGCTGTACAATTACATTTACTTTGACACATAATCGTATCCATATTGCCCATCTCAATTGTTCAAGTGCAGTAGTTTTAAATACATATTTTGATTCACACACACAGCTGTCCACATAGTGAGAACACCAAGGAATAACAAAGAAATAAGAAATCACACCACTTTAGATTGTAAAAGAGCCTCTGATATTTCTCAGCTGTTTTTCTACCGGATTCCCATAAAGTAATCACAGAGTGAAAATGTGTTTGAAATTGGTATGTAAGTGCATAGTCGGAGTAAAATGCTTGAAGTAAACAAGAGGGCTTTGTTTAGATATCCTTGGACACAACATTTGGTTCACATCACACGTTTCACTTTTTAGACACAGTTTTATTCAGTATGTGGACGTCTGTATCCTGAATCTGACAGGACGCAGTACACAGATGTGTTACTCTCTAAACATTCCCCCCATCCTCAGTGGGGTTGTTTTGACCGAATCAGACAGTAACCGTCATCTGAGAGGAACATCTGCCCTCCATACTGATCTAACTGCAGCTACAAAGATGCTTCTCAACAAGTCTGATATAAACTTGCTGAGAAATGTGTGTGTGTCTGCAGATATTTTAATGTTGGCTAGTTGGATGACAGCAGTGCGTCCTGGCAGTCGGTGTGAGAAGAGAAGCTAACAAGCTGCTGATGCTAGCAAGGTCTGAGTCGCTACAAATTTAGCAGATACAGAGAAATATACGGAAAAACAGACAAGCGTTGCATTATCTTTCCATGTAGGTCAATTTGAGCATCCGACAGTGCCGGATTGCAACACCATCGCTAAATGACAACACGCCTGCATGAAGCCAGGCAACACAGCCTTTTTGCACTAAACTATTAACTGGGAGAAAGTAAATCCCTGAACTCGCATTAATGAAAGTTGAAAGGGAATGTCTGATTCGATGAAAGTTCTAGGAAACTTCCCCTCATCTCGAATCCTGTTCCTCGACTTCGCCAGAGCCAAGCGCTCATTTCCCAAAACGGTCCGAACAAGCTGTCACTCACAAACGATGTGTCCTAAAAACCCTGATAGAAAAAGACGATGTTGGCCCAGCTGTTACTACTTTAAACATCTATTTCTGTGACGGAATCTTTGATTCGATAAATGCCCATCTAACCCAGGAACTATTAGAGGAAAGGACGTGGGAAATTAGAGCGACGACAGGAACTTTGATTTAGCTTTGTTCTACTTCTAAGGGAGTTTTTCCCTGAAAAGTTAGAATTAGAGCTGCCGCTGACGATTATTTTCAATAATTGATCAGTTGATTAACAAATCTATGAATTAAAAATACTACAGTTTGCTCAATGTCATTTCTTAAAGCCCAAATGATTGTTACTGAATTCGGACCTTAAGTACAATTGTAAGGTACTTGTTCCTTTCACATTTATCAGACAGCTACTTACGTAAGATACTTAAGTAAGTACTACTTACTTAAAAAAAATATTGCATAAAAAAACATTAAAAAACGTACCAGTATTTAACATAAACATTGAAAATATCTAAAATAAAATGTGCTCCACCCTGAGCAACTATATAGCTAAAAATGCTACTTATACATTATTGAATCAGTCGTTAAAATAAAAGTAAACTCTAATAAACAATTGCAGGGACCATTTCTCTACAATAAGGACCCTTACCTTTCAAACTTCAACAACATTGAAACAGAAAACATTTAGCTGGTAATATATATGCATAGTTTGAACTATAACGCAGGACTTTAACTTGTAACAGAGACTTTTCACAGCTTGGTATCGCTTCTTTCGCCTAAGTAATGGATCTCATTTATGAACCATTGGATGACAACCAGGGAACCATCTGACAAAGGGAAGCATTGATTACTAATGAACCAACTAACCATTCAACTGTACAACATAAGCAGCCTGTGAAAAGTCGTTTTTTGCTTAAAGGATTAATAGATTTATTGACCAAATGGTTTGCGGAAAATGAATAACCCAAATTTCAATGTATACGTTTGGGTAATTAATCAAACGTTTTCTAGCTTCTGACAAGTGGAAACTGCTGCTTTCTCTTTATGCTTTTTGTTCATTCTACGTCAGTATTTGCGGCCCTAGAGACTCTACCTTCTGCCGCCACGCTTGATGTTGTTTCACTTAACAAAAAATAAAATGGGGCTCTTCTTGGCCCTGACCTCAGATGCTATTGTGTTTAAGCCACATTTCCTCTGCAGCTGAATGCCAACACTTCCTGCAGCCAAGTGCGAGTCCCCATACTGTGTGTCCACTCGAGCACCTTTGCACTCGGCTCTATGGATTATAATTCAGTGACTCATCCTGCATTCTTTGCGTTGTGCTTTCTTGCAGCGACACTCCCCTGCTTTATCAAGATGAATCATTGCTTTGTGGGAAATTATGCGCCCTAACACGTCAATATCTAATTGTACTTTAAACGGCTCCTGTTCCGTCTTTTGTCTTTATAAAAAATGTAAAGAGTGGAAAGGAAGTGAAATTGATTGCATGGGAAACACAGGGGGAGCCCATATTTTATACATCCATCTCTGTTCGGCGCTCTCTTTCTGCTCCAGCACATCATGTCACCGTGCTCATTAGAAATATGTTGACTCACCGCCTCATCTCTCCCTCTAACGGACTCGCTCTCTACCGTAGCTCCATCATTGTCTCCCTCACTCTCCCCCTCCTCCTCCTCGTCCTCCCTCCTTCTGGCGGACTGGCTGTTCTGAGGTAGTTGCTGTCTGCATAGCTAAGGGAAATGTCAGCAGGACACACAGACAAATGGGTCAGAACATTAGAACGCTCCCTGCACATGCTCAGTGTTGGGTTGACACACCATGTTGGGGCTATGTGCGAGTGAATCAGATCACTGTGTATCCGCTGCCGTACGTGAATGTTCCCACTTCTCACTCCTGTCTCTTCTCATTAATTATTGACGGAGCACAACAGCTCTCGGCTAGGTTCACTACTACTGCAATCAGAACGGAGCAATGCGGTGGTCTGGACATGGAGAAGATAGAGGAGCAGGGGATATTGTTAATAGTGAGGTTATGTTCCTCTTGAAACAAAGAAAGATATTTCCGCTTCCTTTATGTCCCTCTTTGACTTATTTCCATATTATTTTTGAAATCTTCCAGACATCTCACACAGAATCATTTCCCTACCGACTCGAGCTGAAACTGAGGTGGAAATATAAGATAGACTGACAGGCCCTCTCCACTCTCACACACAGATGCACGGCCACACAACGTTGCCACTAGGGACTCAAATGTAAATTGCCTCCCCACACGCCCTCCTCTCTATTTCACACACACACCCCTCAGAGCGGGCCTTGGGGCAGATGCAGATAAGGCCTGATGGAGCAGCAGCATCTGATAGTGTGCTGTGGAATCCATCTGACCGGCTTCAGTAATAGTTTATCACCGCTCCCTGTCTGCCGGCCCTGCCCTCGTAAAAGACACGCTGCGGATCCACCGGTGTTTACTGCACAAAGACTTCAAAGTGCGTGTGCTAAAATCACAACAGACAGACAGATAAACTGTCTGTTTCCTTAGCTTTCCCCTCAGAGCTTATACAACCCCCTCCTCGCCTCGTCCCTAACTCTTCCCGTCCTGCTATTCTCTCCTTTTCAAAAGTGTGCTTCTTTGTGGCAGAGTTAAATCCAGAGCAATAAATAAGACATATCATGGCCTTTTAACGTGATGAATAATGTAAAACAATAAAAAGTTAATATATAACTGCTTTACCCTCATTCTGCCATGCCTAAGTGTATTGTAAGTATATGTGTGGGCTTATGTGTGTGCACTGGCGTGTGTGTGTTATACGCTCTCATGAATGTGTCAGCATTGGAAATGCCTGTCTGAGTGTTTGCTGAAGGAGCTGCTGATGTAGATGTGAGCTCATTTTTTACGACAGGACAGGGATACTGGCGTGTTTCGCAGACGTTCGCTGACTTGTCCTTCCTTTTTCTGCTTTCATCTTCACTTCTGAGACAAATTCAACACACGCAAAGACAGCCTTCTCTGTGCATGAAAGATATATGGAAAGATAATAAAGAACAATCCTTGCAGATGCAGAGAGTCATTGTGATTCTGGCTGAGTTTCTGTGTGCTTTCTGTTTCCCACAGTCCCGAACGCGAACCCTGCGGTGCCGGAGGTTCCAGAAAACAACGCCATCCCGGAGTCCAGTCCCAGTCCAGCCGACAAGGGGCGAGTCGGCCCTGAGATGCCAGGAAACTCTGGTGAGCAGAGTGACGCGGCAGCATTACACCCAGAGACTGCAGCTTCAGACTCTTTACAGACGAGTTTCAAGAGTGCACATAGTTTAGCAAAATAAAGGTGTTTGAAGTGTAAAAAGAATAATATTCACAGCCTCGAGGCTTATTCTAATAATTCATCACAATTAGCCTGAAAAGAGAAAATAAAAATCATGTTTGAGTCTCCCAAAGTAAGCATTCTCTCTCATGGCTTTTTCCCGCCGCAGGCCTTCCTTTAATATTTGGAGGTCAACTTGCAAGAAAGATGTTAAACCAATGTAATACAGATGGAAATCATAATCCCAAAATGCAGCTCACAATAAGACGATAAGAAAACAAAATACAGCTCACCAAAGGTTACTTTCTTATTCACACTGTACACAAAGCACGTGCTGCGCCCAAGGACACTCAAAGACATTGCAATTTGTTATATATCTTCTTAAACCTTATTAGAATTGCAGACAAATGAAGATTAAAGCGGAGATAATTGAAAGAGTTACTGGCGCCCCCTCGGAGGCTCTGGGCCTTCCTTGTTTCCTGTTTCCACCGGCACCTTTCATAACTTCCTTCCACAGAAGGGACCACTTCTCAACTTTTTGACTTACTCCACAACTTTTGCACGCCACAAAACCTCCCCCAAGTACAGCCTGTCCCAATGTGATAAGCTCCCCTCATTTAATAATTGCTTATTTGACATTAGTTGCGCTATAAAAAGATTGCCTAATGTCATTTTTTCGCCATACCCAGGTTTTACCTGTCTACCATTGTTAGATCAGGGATTATGTCAAGTGAATAAGTGGAGGGTGGCATGAAGGACGTGTCAGTGTGGTTGAGGGGCTGATATTTCAGGAATGAAATGTCTGACAGCCTTGCTCCGGATCTCTCCGTGCAGCGCACAGAATGTACGAAATTCCTCGCGCCTCTGATTTCATAGATACGCGTGGAATCGGTAGCTCTGTGATGTCATTTGGTCGTGATAAGGCCCAGTTATGCCCTCCTCAATAAATGGTTAAGTGTGGAGTGGTCAGCCCAGTGAGGAGACAGTCATTAGTGGGGATGGTAGTCTCCAGAGGTATGAGGCTTTTGTGTGCCTGTGGGGGGGGGGGGGGGGGGCAGCTGGAGGGGGGGGGGGGGGCAGCTGGAAAACAGATTTGGTTCTTCTCGGATTTCAGTCACTAGAGGAGCCAGTCAAAGCCCCTCCCCTTCTCCTCCCCACCCCATCCTGAACCCCTTAGACAAAAGGATCAAATAAAATCAGAGGTTAAGATATGGCTTCCCCCTTTTTATCATATCTCACTTGGCATTTTCCATACAAATCTCGGCTTGTGCATTTTGGATCTTATCAGAGCGGAGATCTTTGTCATGTTGAGTGTTGTTTGCAGATTTCATTAGGAGTCTATTTTGAATAAGCTAATTCGATTAGATTACATCAATGGGGCCGTTATGTCATGTCGAGCAAACAACAAACAGGGATACGATCACAGTTGATTTAGGCACAGCACAGTAAGATCCGAACATGGCAACGCTGGCTCACTGAAAATTATATACTGCTGCGATTGTTCGGAAGTCTCTTAGGGACTGTATGAAAATGATTGGGGTGGGGTGCTGACTCGTATTCCCTACCCCTTCTGTTACAGAGAAACTGCATTATCTCAGAATAATATATTTAGTGCAAACTTAACACAATTATGAACAACCAAGCCTCTCTTTTTATTTTTTAAACAAGCTGCTAAATGAACAGTTTTTCTAGCCTCAAATATTTGCGCATGGAACCGCTGCCGGGGGGCTTGTGCACTGCCATAGTTTCACCAGTCTTCTGTGTTGGTCAAACTGCATCTTTATGGCCCACATGGAAGCCATCTTTTTTGATGTGCCTATTTGGGCTCTCTTTTTATATAATAAATCTCATAGATATGAAATAAAACTAAAAGGGCACTCAGGAGCCCAGACCCCCGCCAAGGCTGTCCTCCATAAGTGAAACATAATGTGTATCCACCCTGTGTTTTTGATCTGCTCCAAAATGTAATGGGTTCTTCCCTTGGCCCGTGCTACACTGTTCCACTGTGTTTCATGAACATCGGGCCATTAGTTTTTCCGTGATACTGCTGACAAACAGACAAACCGCTAAAATGACCAGAAGAAAAACTCTTTGGCGGGGGACATAAATATGGGGTAAATAAAATAAAAATAAAACCTTCTGTTGTCCTCCAAAATAAGTATGGCTGCCCTTCCTCAGCAAAAATAAAATAACGATACCTTTCCTGACCCCCTAGTAATTTATGTGCAGGCCCTAAGCCCTCTCTTTTTGTCTCTCTCTTTAGACACCATGAATCAGGACCAGTCCGGTTCTTCGGGCAACTCGGACAGCTTCCTCAGCTCCAAAGTGGCCTTGTTCTCCACCATCGGGGGGCGGCTGCATCATCTTCCTCCTGCTCATCCTCCTCCTCATCATCTTGCTAATCAAGATGCGCAAGCGCTCCAGGAAAAACGCCCACTCGCAGCCCCCGACCCTCGGCGCTGTCACTCAGCACGCTGTCCAATCCCAAGATGCCCGGGGGCACGGCTGGCACGGAACCAAGTGACATCATCATTCCGCTGCGGACAGAGAACAACTACTGCCCTCACTACGAGAAGGTGAGCGGCGACTATGGCCACCCCGTCTACATCGTCCAGGAGATGCCGCCGCAGAGCCCTGCCAACATCTACTACAAAGTCTGACGAGCTCCGCACAGCCAGCCACACAGCCGGGAGAGAGAGTGAGAGGAGCGCTTGATTTTTGTTCTCGGGAAGAACACTTTCCTTACATTTTGGGGACTTGATGCTTCTTCAAGCCCGTGTTATTTCTACCACCTGCTGCACAAATCTGGAGAGACACGAGCTGACTGCTGAGAAAGGTTTATTCCGTTTGTTTGGGGTGTCTGACAATCCCCACCTGCCCCTCATCATCCTCCTCCTCCTCACCACCTTACTACCTTCTATATCTCCCCACTGTGCTCCAACAAGGGGGGGGAGGCGGGGCTGGAGCGAACCAACAGATTGAGACTCCAGCTTCCTGGTCCGCTGTCCCCTTTAACGGGCAGGATTAACTTATCTCAGTTCCCTGAAGTACAGTCTGTGCAACACCCAATTAAACACACCACGACAGCACACTAGCCAGAAAACAGGCAGACAAGGCCCCAAAAGCCACTCAGCCTGCAGTTCATGTGCAATCGTTAATTAAACGTGTGTTTGTGTCTGCGTGCATGTGTGTTAGTAGTCCGGGCTCCGTGCTGGGCCAGGAAACTCTCCAGATAGCTCAGGTATCAGACATAGTGTGTGAAATAACGTGTTTCCTCTCCCTTCGCACCTCTGATGTTGCCTTACTTACTATTTTTGATGGAGGATTTCCATGAAAACCCTGATTCAGTTCACAAAGCAGTTGTATTTTGTTAGACTTTTCTACAGTGCACAATGTATAGAGTTGAATAGATCATCATTATAACTCCATCTTATCACAACCACCACCCACGTCATCCATCGAGTCATCCGATATATGTTTTCCCTAGAATACACCTTGACTGTTGACGTCGAGGTGTGTATGTGTGTGGTATCCTGGAAGAACTCCCTTCTCCGCTGGTCTGATATCAGCTTTATCATTACTCTGGTATTTATGACCTACTTGTGTGTATTTAAAGGTGTGTCCTCCATGTGTGTGTGTGGGTCCGGGCATGTCCAGACCAGTCCTGTATCTGGGCAGAATTACTGGCTTAGAGGAAGAACGCTAAGTTACTGTATCGTAAAAGTTCAAAAACAGACAGACAGACAGACATGCCGACAGACAGACAATCCTGAGATCTTATAAAACCCTGCCACCCTGTCAGTGCTCCAGTTGGCACCCATCAAAGGTGTTTTTGAGCTTTAGGGTAGATGTGTATCGAGACAGCAGGCAGGTTGATATTTGTTTGTTCTGTCTTCTGATGCTCCGGTGTAACATCAAACGGTTAGATTGGTGCGTGCTGCTGCCTGGGCAGGGTTGGGCGTAGATGGTGTGGTCGCCACTGATTGGCTGGCCTACATAGGTAGGACGCCCTATGAGTTGGATGGCGAGCTACGGTCGAACATTGGGATACAGTATTGCGGAAGGCCAATTGGCTGCCATCTGTAGAGTCAGTGGTGTCGCCAGCGTGTGAGTAATCTCTGTGCCCACACTGTGACTTGGCTATAACCTGAGAGGAAGATGGCAGTGCAGATGGGGATATGGGGTGGGGGTAGTGATGGTGGACGGGTGGTAGAGGTATTTTAGCATTAATTTTTTTCCATCCTCTCCCAGTTGTGCTGTGAATAAAAATGCTGTGCAGAATGTTCCTCAGTCAAGGTGTAGAGCCGGCGAGGACACTGCAGCTCAGCTATCTCACAGCCCAGGGCCAGCGGCACCGAGACAGGATTTACTGCGGCTGGATGTGTGCAAAGCGAAGCTTGCTTTAGTGGCGGTGGAACCTGTCTATGTGCACATGTCGATGCTTTCTACGAGCTCATTTTTGCTTATAATTGCAGTTTTTCTGCGCGCGTGTGTGTGTGTGTGTGTGTGTGTGTGTGTATGAATGCATCTGTGGTGTAGCAGCCCAGCAGATTTGTTTTTTGGGGACTGGAACTCCTAACTGTGGCTGCCAGAGTACGGAGCGCCGCAGTCCCGGTTAATGATGTGTGAGAGGAGAGGGGAGCAGATAAGGACAGCTATTCCTCAGCACGCACGCTCGAGCTGACGTTTGACGCACATGTACAATCACACACACGCACAGACAGGCCGAGACTGACGGGTCCAGGTTTATCTCCAGTCAAACGGTCAGGCTGCCTGGTGAATGTTTATTCCCCAGCAGAGACACCATCACCCGCTGCCCACATACCGTTGCCATCCACGGATATACACTGCTGAGTTAAAAGGCAGCCCTGCTTGAAGACTCCGGGAAGACTCCAGTGGCTTTTGCGTGTCGTTAACCTCGGAGTTAACAGCCTAAACAGCTGCTCGTGCTTTTGTGGTCCTGTGTTTTAACTCAGCATGCGGCCCTCTGTGAAACACATTTAACTCAAATATTTTTGTTTCGGATCGGTGCGCATCCATTCACCTACACCAGCCAAGGGACTCATTACCAAATTACCACCATATTTCATTTTTATTCATACTAGTGACCACTCAATGTTATTCAATTTGTTTTGGGGAGAAAAAAAAAAAAGGATAAATGAGATAACAGAGAAATGTAAATATATGGATAGAGCCCAATTTAAGTTGTAATTTCACCTGAACACTGCTCATAAGAAGAATTTAAGATTAGATTTTTGTAATGGAGGATGTTTGTAAATAGTTGTCTTTTTAAAGTGTGTTTTGTATGAATCCTTGCATTTTTTGTCTCTGTTTGCAATATGTTTTTCTTTTCTTTTAGAGTTAAACTGAATATTGCAATGGACACAAGCTGTTTTTTTGCAGCGTCCAGTATTGTCAAAAAAGTCTTTGTTACCACACGTGTTAAAGATAAAAAAATAACTGGTGTTCAGAGTTTTAACATCGCCATTCAACAGAATTCTAGTTGCTGTAGAGAAAACTGTTCAGGACTGAAGCTTTGCCACAGAGTAGCTTTGAAATGGATAGGTCATTTCAACTATGGATGATAAGGCCCTTCCCTGTTGGAGACAGCACTTAACTCTGCATATGAAGACTGTGTTATTCCACTTGCCTTTGAGTTCCCTACACCTTCCACTCCATTATTAGATGTAACAAAACATTTTGGTCCAGAAAGATGAATCTTTCTCATTTTTAATAAGTCTATCGGGCTTGACGGAGAGAGACGTCGAGCGAGTGGGAGAGAGGAAGGAGAAAAGAGGCCACGTATGAGAGGGTGGACCGTTCTGCGCCTCACCATAAATCATCTGCTTTACTCCACTCATTATCTCCCAGGCGGTCCTTTGTTTTTAAAGTTGCTCTCTCTCTCCTTTCCTAATTTAGCCCAAGGATGTTGGTCGCTCATGGTATGAGCCTCTCATGGTATGAGCCTCTCACTGTAGGTTGATTTCTGCTATTGTTCAAAGCCACAGTATATTTTTCAATGTGCATGTGTAAGCAGAACCTGTTGAATTTATTTCCCTTTCTTTGAATCATAACTGTCAAGTTTTTTTTATTTTATTTTGTTGCCATTCACTTCTTTCGGCGCTTCTCAGCGTAACATATTGGCACCAGCTACAATCGAAATACTGTTCCACCAGTTTGGAAACTACCGCATATTGATAAATAAAATTTTTCCCATGGAACTTGTTCTGGAGAGATGTTCTTACTTCGTTGTGTTTCCTTCAAGCTTAACAAATGTGGGTAAAATATTTCATTTGCCAACTCATTGACCACCCTGGTTCCTGGTGGGAGCTTAAACCAGCCGCCCACGCTCACTGCACTTCCTCACTGCACACACAACCCCCCCCCAAACCCTCACCTCAGGGGTCAGTGCTGCACAGATGGGTTTGTTCTGATACATTAGTCAGATTGAAATCACAAGCAGGCTTCATAAATTCATATTCGGGGAATATTGACACGCCTTTATGCATAGTAACTAATACCCGTATCAACCCGCTCTGCCCTGGTGTCCTCCAGAATTACATTTCTTCATACATGATTAAATCTGATTGGCTGCAGTCAACATTTCCATTGCGTTAGTCTGAAATTACAGTCTGCATTTAGCCGGCTGAGGAACAATCTCCAAGTCCTTGGTGAAAGCAGAGATGGCATGAAATGTTATTAAAGTGATCGGCATTTTCTCTTGACAACACATCAGTGTTTGTGGGTATGGCTTTCGTGTGGCTGATGATGTGAGCAGAGATGGAGTGGGCGAGTGAACAGACTGATGGCAGGAGAGAGAAAGTAAGGGCAATGAGAGACATAATGCGCCTGTGGCTTGACTGTCCCCCCCCCCTCCTCCCTCACTCACACCCCCATCCTCACTGATTCTCTCTCTGCGCCTTGGGGCAGGTACGTTCATCTGGTTTCCTGGCTCCGTCCCGAGACGCCCCCATAGATCCACGTTACTGTGGGTTTATTAAAACCTTCCCCCCACTAAGCTTCTGTGTGTGACTGCATGTTTCACTGTGAATGTCTGTCTGTGTGAGAGAGAGTCTTATTTGTGTGTAGACCTGTGTTTCTAATTGCCAAAGGGCTCTACTGTTGTTCTGCAACAGAGTCAACATCAGAAATAAGGAAATATTACTGTACAGCATGAACTGCAGCATTGTTAATCTTCATGTTTTAATAAATGCATCATCTATATAATTATATATAGCTTGATATTCACCTTATAGACCGCAGCATTGGATTTAAAGGATTTTAGCTTCAGTGTGATGCAGTACCCTGCTAAGTCGGGTATTTAGCAAGTATAAATCTGCCATCTGGTTACTCTGTCTATTCCCAGTTTCTCAGTTGGACATTTAAAAAATACACAATGTATCGATATCAAGCTGTACAATTACATTTACTTTGACACATAATCGTATCCATATTGCCCATCTCAATTGTTCAAGTGCAGTAGTTTTAAATACATATTTTGATTCACACACACAGCTGTCCACATAGTGAGAACACCAAGGAATAACAAAGAAATAAGAAATCACACCACTTTAGATTGTAAAAGAGCCTCTGATATTTCTCAGCTGTTTTTCTACCGGATTCCCATAAAGTAATCACAGAGTGAAAATGTGTTGAAATTGGTATGTAAGTGCATAGCATAGTGAGTAAAATGCTTGAAGTAAACAAGAGGGCTTTGTTTAGATATCCTTGGACACAACATTTGGTTCACATCACACGTTTCACTTTTTAGACACAGTTTTATTCAGTATGTGGACGTCTGTATCCTGAATCTGACAGGACGCAGTACACAGATGTTACTCTCTAAACATTCCCCCCATCCTCAGTGGGGTGTTTTGACCGAATCAGACAGTAACCGTCATCTGAGAGGAACATCTGCCCTCCATACTGATCTAACTGCAGCTACAAAGATGCTTCTCAACAAGTCTGATATAAACTTGCTGAGAAATGTGTGTGTCTGCAGATTTTAATGTTGGCTAGTTGGATGACAGCAGTGCGTCCTGGCAGTCGGTGTGAGAAGAGAAGCTAACAAGCTGCTGATGCTAGCAAGGTCTGAGTCGCTACAAATTTAGCAGATACAGAGAAATATACGGAAAAACAGACAAGCGTTGCATTATCTTTCCATGTAGGTCAATTTGAGCATCCGACAGTGCCGGATTGCAACACCATCGCTAAATGACAACACGCCTGCATGAAGCCAGGCAACACAGCCTTTTTGCACTAAACTATTAACTGGGAGAAAGTAAATCCCTGAACTCGCATAATGAAAGTTGAAAGGGAATGTCTGATTCGATGAAAGTTCTAGGAAACTTCCCCTCATCTCGAATCCTGTTCCTCGACTTCGCCAGAGCCAAGCGCTCATTTCCCAAAACGGTCCGAACAAGCTGTCACTCACAAACGATGTGTCCTAAAAACCCTGATAGAAAAAGACGATGTTGGCCCAGCTGTTACTACTTTAAACATCTATTTCTGTGACGGAATCTTTGATTCGATAAATGCCCATCTAACCCAGGAACTATTAGAGGAAAGGACGTGGGAAATTAGAGCGACGACAGGAACTTTGATTTAGCTTTGTTCTACTTCTAAGGGAGTTTTTCCCTGAAAAGTTAGAATTAGAGCTGCCGCTGACGATTATTTTCAATAATTGATCAGTTGATTAACAAATCTATGAATTAAAAATACTACAGTTTGCTCAATGTCATTTCTTAAAGCCCAAATGATTGTTACTGAATTCGGACCTTAAGTACAATTGTAAGGTACTTGTTCCTTTCACATTTATCAGACAGCTACTTACGTAAGATACTTAAGTAAGTACTACTTACTTAAAAAAAATATTGCATAAAAAAACATTAAAAAACGTACCAGTATTTAACATAAACATTGAAAATATCTAAAATAAAATGTGCTCCACCCTGAGCAACTATATAGCTAAAAATGCTACTTATACATTATTGAATCAGTCGTTAAAATAAAAGTAAACTCTAATAAACAATTGCAGGGACCATTTCTCTACCATAAGGGACCCTACCTTTCAAACTTCAACAACATTGAAACAGAAAACATTTAGCTGGTAATATATATGCATAGTTTGAAACTATAACGCAGGACTTTAACTTGTAACAGAGACTTTTCACAGCTTGGTATCGCTTCTTTCGCCTAAGTAATGGATCTCATTTATGAACCATTGGATGACAACCAGGGAACCATCTGACCAAAGGGAAGCATTGGATTACTAATGAACCAACTAACCATTCAACTGTACAACATAAGCAGCCTGTGAAAAGTCGTTTTTTGCTTAAAGGATTAATAGATTTATTGACCAAATGGTTTGCGGAAAATGAATAACCCAAATTTCAATGTATACGTTTGGGTAATTAATCAAACGTTTTCTAGCTTCTGACAAGTGGAAACTGCTGCTTTCTCTTTATGCTTTTTGTTCATTCTACGTCAGTATTGCGGCCCTAGAGACTCTACCTTCTGCCGCCACGCTTGATGTTGTTTCACTTAACAAAAAATAAAATGGGGCTCTTCTTGGCCCTGACCTCAGATGCTATTGTGTTTAAGCCACATTTCCTCTGCAGCTGAATGCCAACACTTCCTGCAGCCAAGTGCGAGTCCCCATACTGTGTGTCCACTCGAGCACCTTTGCACTCGGCTCTATGGATTATAATTCAGTGACTCATCCTGCATTCTTTGCGTTGTGCTTTCTTGCAGCGACACTCCCCTGCTTATCAAGATGAATCATTGCTTTGTGGGAAATTATGCGCCCTAACACGTCAATATCTAATTGTACTTTAAACGGCTCCTGTTCCGTCTTTTGTCTTTATAAAAAATGTAAAGAGTGGAAAGGAAGTGAAATTGATTGCATGGGAAACACAGGGGGAGCCCATATTTTATACATCCATCTCTGTTCGGCGCTCTCTTTCTGCTCCAGCACATCATGTCACCGTGCTCATTAGAAATATGTTGACTCACCGCCTCATCTCTCCTCTAACGGACTCGCTCTCTACCGTAGCTCCATCATTGTCTCCCTCACTCTCCCCCTCCTCTCCTCGTCCTCCCTCCTTCTGGCGGACTGGCTGTTCTGAGGTAGTTGCTGTCTGCATAGCTAAGGGAAATGTCAGCAGGACACACAGACAAATGGGTCAGAACATTAGAACGCTCCCTGCACATGCTCAGTGTTGGGTTGACACACCATGTTGGGGCTATGTGCGAGTGAATCAGATCACTGTGTATCCGCTGCCGTACGTGAATGTTCCCACTTCTCACTCCTGTCTCTTCTCATTAATTATTGACGGAGCACAACAGCTCTCGGCTAGGTTCACTACTACTGCAATCAGAACGGAGCAATGCGGTGGTCTGGACATGGAGAAGATAGAGGAGCAGGGGATATTGTTAATAGTGAGGTTATGTTCCTCTTGAAACAAAGAAAGATATTTCCGCTTCCTTTATGTCCCTCTTTGACTTATTTCCATATTATTTTTGAAATCTTCCAGACATCTCACACAGAATCATTTCCCTACCGACTCGAGCTGAAACTGAGGTGGAAATATAAGATAGACTGACAGGCCCTCTCCACTCTCACACACAGATGCACGGCCACACAACGTTGCCACTAGGGACTCAAATGTAAATTGCCTCCCCACACGCCCTCCTCTCTATTTCACACACACACCCCTCAGAGCGGGCCTTGGGGCAGATGCAGATAAGGCCTGATGGAGCAGCAGCATCTGATAGTGTGCTGTGGAATCCATCTGACCGGCTTCAGTAATAGTTTATCACCGCTCCCTGTCTGCCGGCCCTGCCCTCGTAAAAGACACGCTGCGGATCCACCGGTGTTTACTGCACAAAGACTTCAAAGTGCGTGTGCTAAAATCACAACAGACAGACAGATAAACTGTCTGTTTCCTTAGCTTTCCCCTCAGAGCTTATACAACCCCCTCCTCGCCTCGTCCCTAACTCTTCCCGTCCTGCTATTCTCTCCTTTTCAAAAGTGTGCTTCTTTGTGGCAGAGTTAAATCCAGAGCAATAAATAAGACATATCATGGCCTTTTAACGTGATGAATAATGTAAAACAATAAAAAGTTAATATATAACTGCTTTACCCTCATTCTGCCATGCCTAAGTGTATTGTAAGTATATGTGTGGGCTTATGTGTGTGCACTGGCGTGTGTGTGTTATACGCTCTCATGAATGTGTCAGCATTGGAAATGCCTGTCTGAGTGTTTGCTGAAGGAGCTGCTGATGTAGATGTGAGCTCATTTTTTACGACAGGACAGGGATACTGGCGTGTTTCGCAGACGTTCGCTGACTTGTCCTTCCTTTTTCTGCTTTCATCTTCACTTCTGAGACAAATTCAACACACGCAAAGACAGCCTTCTCTGTGCATGAAAGATATATGGAAAGATAATAAAGAACAATCCTTGCAGATGCAGAGAGTCATTGTGATTCTGGCTGAGTTTCTGTGTGCTTTCTGTTTCCCACAGTCCCGAACGCGAACCCTGCGGTGCCGGAGGTTCCAGAAAACAACGCCATCCCGGAGTCCAGTCCCAGTCCAGCCGACAAGGGGCGAGTCGGCCCTGAGATGCCAGGAAACTCTGGTGAGCAGAGTGACGCGGCAGCATTACACCCAGAGACTGCAGCTTCAGACTCTTTACAGACGAGTTTCAAGAGTGCACATAGTTTAGCAAAATAAAGGTGTTTGAAGTGTAAAAAGAATAATATTCACAGCCTCGAGGCTTATTCTAATAATTCATCACAATTAGCCTGAAAAGAGAAAATAAAAATCATGTTTGAGTCTCCCAAAGTAAGCATTCTCTCTCATGGCTTTTTTCCCGCCGCAGGCCTTCCTTTAATATTTGGAGGTCAACTTGCAAGAAAGATGTTAAACCAATGTAATACAGATGGAAATCATAATCCCAAAATGCAGCTCACAATAAGACGATAAGAAAACAAAATACAGCTCACCAAAGGTTACTTTCTTATTCACACTGTACACAAAGCACGTGCTGCGCCCAAGGACACTCAAAGACATTGCAATTTGTTATATATCTTCTTAAACCTTATTAGAATTGCAGACAAATGAAGATTAAAGCGGAGATAATTGAAAGAGTTACTGGCGCCCCCTCGGAGGCTCTGGGCCTTCCTTGTTTCCTGTTTCCACCGGCACCTTTCATAACTTCCTTCCACAGAAGGGACCACTTCTCAACTTTTTGACTTACTCCACAACTTTTGCACGCCACAAAACCTCCCCCAAGTACAGCCTGTCCCAATGTGATAAGCTCCCCTCATTTAATAATTGCTTATTTGACATTAGTTGCGCTATAAAAAGATTGCCTAATGTCATTTTTTCGCCATACCCAGGTTTTTACCTGTCTACCATTGTTAGATCAGGGATTATGTCAAGTGAATAAGTGGAGGGTGGCATGAAGGACGTGTCAGTGTGGTTGAGGGGCTGATATTTCAGGAATGAAATGTCTGACAGCCTTGCTCCGGATCTCTCCGTGCAGCGCACAGAATGTACGAAATTCCTCGCGCCTCTGATTTCATAGATACGCGTGGAATCGGTAGCTCTGTGATGTCATTTGGTCGTGATAAGGCCCAGTTATGCCCTCCTCAATAAATGGTTAAGTGTGGAGTGGTCAGCCCAGTGAGGAGACAGTCATTAGTGGGGATGGTAGTCTCCAGAGGTATGAGGCTTTTGTGTGCCTGTGGGGGGGGGGGGGGGGGGGGGGGGGGGGGGGGGGGGCAGCTGGAAAACAGATTTGGTTCTTCTCGGATTTCAGTCACTAGAGGAGCCAGTCAAAGCCCCTCCCCTTCTCCTCCCCACCCCATCCTGAACCCCTTAGACAAAAAGGATCAAATAAAATCAGAGGTTAAGATATGGCTTCCCCCTTTTTATCATATCTCACTTGGCATTTTCCATACAAATCTCGGCTTGTGCATTTTGGATCTTATCAGAGCGGAGATCTTTGTCATGTTGAGTGTTGTTTGCAGATTTCATTAGGAGTCTATTTTGAATAAGCTAATTCGATTAGATTACATCAATGGGGCCGTTATGTCATGTCGAGCAAACAACAAACAGGGATACGATCACAGTTGATTTAGGCACAGCACAGTAAGATCCGAACATGGCAACGCTGGCTCACTGAAAATTATATTACTGCTGCGATTGTTCGGAAGTCTCTTAGGGACTGTATGAAAATGATTGGGGTGGGGTGCTGACTCGTATTCCCTACCCCTTCTGTTACAGAGAAACTGCATTATCTCAGAATAATATATTTAGTGCAAACTTAACACAATTATGAAAACCAAGCCTCTCTTTTTATTTTTTAAACAAGCTGCTAAATGAACAGTTTTTCTAGCCTCAAAATATTTGCGCATGGAACCGCTGCCGGGGGGCTTGTGCACTGCCATAGTTTCACCCAGTCTTCTGTGTTGGTCAAACTGCATCTTTATGGCCCACATGGAAGCCATCTTTTTTGATGTGCCTATTTGGGCTCTCTTTTTATATAATAAATCTCATAGATATGAAATAAAACTAAAAGGGCACTCAGAGCCCAGACCCCGCCAAGGCTGTCTCCATAAGTGAAACATAATGTGTATCCACCCTGTGTTTTTGATCTGCTCCAAAATGTAATGGGTTCTTCCTTGGCCCGTGCTACACTGTTCCACTGTGTTTCATGAACATCGGGCCATTAGTTTTTCCGTGATACTGCTGACAAACAGACAAACCGCTAAAATGACCAGAAGAAAAACTCTTTGGCGGGGGACATAAATATGGGGTAAATAAAATAAAAATAAAACCTTCTGTTGTCCTCCAAAATAAGTATGGCTGCCCTTCCTTCAGCAAAAATAAAATAACGATACCTTTCCTGACCCCCCTAGTAATTTATGTGCAGGCCCTAAGCCCTCTCTTTTTGTCTCTCTCTTTAGACACCATGAATCAGGACCAGTCCGGTTCTTCGGGCAACTCGGACAGCTTCCTCAGCTCCAAAGTGGCCTTGTTCTCCACCATCGGGGGCGGCTGCATCATCTTCCTCCTGCTCATCCTCCTCCTCATCATCTTGCTAATCAAGATGCGCAAGCGCTCCAGGAAAAACGCCCACTCGCAGCCCCGACCCTCGGCGCTGTCACTCAGCACGCTGTCCAATCCCAAGATGCCCGGGGGCACGGCTGGCACGGAACCAAGTGACATCATCATTCCGCTGCGGACAGAGAACAACTACTGCCCTCACTACGAGAAGGTGAGCGGCGACTATGGCCACCCCGTCTACATCGTCCAGGAGATGCCGCCGCAGAGCCCTGCCAACATCTACTACAAAGTCTGACGAGCTCCGCACAGCCAGCCACACAGCCGGGAGAGAGAGTGAGAGGAGCGCTTGATTTTTGTTCTCGGGAAGAACACTTTCCTTACATTTTTGGGGACTTGATGCTTCTTCAAGCCCGTGTTATTTCTACCACCTGCTGCACAAATCTGGAGAGACACGAGCTGACTGCTGAGAAAGGTTTATTCCGTTTGTTTGGGGTGTCTGACAATCCCCACCTGCCCCTCATCATCCTCCTCCTCCTCACCACCTTACTACCTTCTATATCTCCCCACTGTGCTCCAACAAGGGGGGGAGGCGGGGCTGGAGCGAACCAACAGATGAGACTCCAGCTTCCTGGTCCGCTGTCCCCTTTAACGGGCAGGATATAACTTATCTCAGTTCCCTGAAGTACAGTCTGTGCAACACCCAATTAAACACACCACGACAGCACACTAGCCAGAAACAGGCAGACAAAGGCCCCAAAAGCCACTCAGCCTGCAGTTCATGTGCAAGCGTTAATTAAACGTGTGTTTGTGTCTGCGTGCATGTGTGTTAGTAGTCCGGGCTCCGTGCTGGGCCAGGAAACTCTCCAGATAGCTCAGGTATCAGACATAGTGTGTGAAATAACGTGTTTCCTCTCCCTTCGCACCTCTGATGTTTGCCTTACTTACTATTTTTGATGGAGGATTTCCATGAAAACCCTGATTCAGTTCACAAAGCAGTTGTATTTTGTTAGACTTTTCCTACAAGTGCACAATGTATAGAGTTGAATAGATCATCATTATAACTCCATCTTATCACAACCACCACCCACGTCATCCATCGAGTCATCCGATATATGTTTTCCCTAGAATACACCTTGACTGTTGACGTCGAGGTGTGTATGTGTGTGTGTATCCTGGAAGAACTCCCTTCTCCGCTGGTCTGATATCAGCTTTATCATTACTCTGGTATTTATGACCTACTTGTGTGTATTTAAAGGTGTGTCCTCCATGTGTGTGTGTGGGTCCGGGCATGTCCAGACCAGTCCTGTATCTGGGCAGAATTACTGGCTTAGAGGAAGAACGCTAAGTTACTGTATCGTAAAAGTTCAAAAACAGACAGACAGACAGACATGCCGACAGACAGACAATCCTGAGATCTTATAAAACCCTGCCACCCTGTCAGTGCTCCAGTTGGCACCCATCAAAGGTGTTTTTGAGCTTTAGGGTAGATGTGTATCGAGACAGCAGGCAGGTTGATATTTGTTTGTTCTGTCTTCTGATGCTCCGGTGTAACATCAAACGGTTAGATTGGTGCGTGCTGCTGCCTGGGCAGGGTTGGGCGTAGATGGTGTGGTCGCCACTGATTGGCTGGCCTACATAGGTAGGACGCCCTATGAGTTGGATGGCGAGCTACGGTCGAACATTGGGATACAGTATTGCGGAAGGCCAATTGGCTGCCATCTGTAGAGTCAGTGGTGTCGCCAGCGTGTGAGTAATCTCTGTGCCCACACTGTGACTTGGCTATAACCTGAGAGGAAGATGGCAGTGCAGATGGGGATATGGGGTGGGGGTAGTGATGGTGGACGGGTGGGTAGAGGTATTTTAGCATTAATTTTTTCCATCCTCTCCCCAGTTGTGCTGTGAATAAAAATGCTGTGCAGAATGTTCCTCAGTCAAGGTGTAGAGCCGGCGAGGACACTGCAGCTCAGCTATCTCACAGCCCAGGGCAGCGGCACCGAGACAGGATTTACTGCGGCTGGATGTGTGCAAAGCGAAGCTTGCTTTAGGTGGCGGTGGAACCTGTCTATGTGCACATGTCGATGCTTTCTACGAGCTCATTTTTGCTTATAATTGCAGTTTTTCTGCGCGCGTGTGTGTGTGTGTGTGTGTGTGTGTGTGTGTGTATGAATGCATCTGTGGTGTAGCAGCCCAGCAGATTTGTTTTTTGGGGACTGGAACTCCTAACTGTGGCTGCCAGAGTACGGAGCGCCGCAGTCCCGGTTAATGATGTGTGAGAGGAGAGGGGAGCAGATAAGGACAGCTATTCCTCAGCACGCACGCTCGAGCTGACGTTTGACGCACATGTACAATCACACACACGCACAGACAGGCCGAGACTGACGGGTCCAGGTTTATCTCCAGTCAAACGGTCAGGCTGCCTGGTGAATGTTTATTCCCCAGCAGAGACACCAATCACCCGCTGCCACATACCGTTGCCATCCACGGATATACACTGCTGAGTTAAAAGGCAGCCCTGCTTGAAGACTCCGGGAAGACTCCAGTGGCTTTTGCGTGTCGTTAACCTCGGAGTTAACAGCCTAAACAGCTGCTCGTGCTTTTGTGGTCCTGTGTTTTAACTCAGCATGCGGCCCTCTGTGAAACACATTTAACTCAAATATTTTTGTTTCGGATCGGTGCGCATCCATTCACCTACACCAGCCAAGGGACTCATTACCAAATTACCACCATATTTCATTTTTATTCATACTAGTGACCACTCAATGTTATTCAATTTGTTTTGGGGAGAAAAAAAAAAAAGGATAAATGAGATAACAGAGAAATGTAAATATATGGATAGAGCCCAATTTAAGTTGTAATTTCACCTGAACACTGCTCATAAGAAGAATTTAAGATTAGATTTTTGTAATGGAGGATGTTTGTAAATAGTTGTCTTTTTAAAGTGTGTTTTGTATGAATCCTTGCATTTTTGTCTCTGTTTGCAATATGTTTTTCTTTTCTTTTAGAGTTAAACTGAATATTGCAATGGACACAAGCTGTTTTTTTGCAGCGTCCAGTATTGTCAAAAAAGTCTTTGTTACCACACGTGTTAAAGATAAAAAAATAACTGGTGTTCAGAGTTTTAACATCGCCATTCAACAGAATTCTAGTTGCTGTAGAGAAACTGTTCAGGACTGAAGCTTTGCCACAGAGTAGCTTTGAAATGGATAGGTCATTTCAACTATGGATGATAAGGCCCTTTCCCTGTTGGAGACAGCACTTAACTCTGCATATGAAGACTGTGTTATTCCACTGCCTTTGAGTTCCCTACACCTTCCACTCCATTATTAGATGTAACAAAACATTTTGGTCCAGAAAGATGAATCTTTTCTCATTTTTAATAAGTCTATCGGGCTTGACGGAGAGAGACGTCGAGCGAGTGGGAGAGAGGAAGGAGAAAAGAGGCCACGTATGAGAGTGTGACCGTTCTGCGCTCACCATAAATCATCTGCTTTACTCCACTCATTATCTCCCAGGCGGTCCTTTGTTTTAAAGTTGCTCTCTCTCTCCTTTCCTAATTTAGCCCAAGGATGTTGGTCGCTCATGGTATGAGCCTCTCATGGTATGAGCCTCTCACTGTAGGTTGATTTCTGCTATTGTTCAAAGCCACAGTATTATTTTTCAATGTGCATGTGTAAGCAGAACCTGTTGAATTTATTTCCCTTTCTTTGAATCATAACTGTCAAGTTTTTTTTATTTTATTTTGTTGCCATTCACTTCTTTCGGCGCTTCTCAGCGTAACATATTGGCACCAGCTACAATCGAAATACTGTTCCACCAGTTTGGAAACTACCGCATATTGATAAATAAAATTTTTCCCATGGAACTTGTTCTGGAGAGATGTTCTTACTTCGTTGTGTTTCCTTCAAGCTTAACAAATGTGGGTAAAATATTTCATTTGCCAACTCATTGACCACCCTGGTTCCTGGTGGGAGCTTAAACCAGCCGCCCACGCTCACTGCACTTCCTCACTGCACACACAACCCCCCCCCAAACCCTCACCTCAGGGGTCAGTGCTGCACAGATGGGTTTGTTCTGATACATTAGTCAGATTGAAATCACAAGCAGGCTTCATAAATTCATATTCGGGGAATATTGACACGCCTTTATGCATAGTAACTAATACCCGTATCAACCCGCTCTGCCCTGGTGTCCTCCAGAATTACATTTCTTCATACATGATTAAATCTGATTGGCTGCAGTCAACATTTCCATTGCGTTAGTCTGAAATTACAGTCTGCATTTAGCCGGCTGAGGAACAATCTCCAAGTCCTTGGTGAAAGCAGAGATGGCATGAAATGTTATTAAAGTGATCGGCATTTTCTCTTGACAAACACATCAGTGTTTGTGGGTATGGCTTTCGTGTGGCTGATGATGTGAGCAGAGATGGAGTGGGCGAGTGAACAGACTGATGGCAGGAGAGAGAAAGTAAGGGCAATGAGAGACATAATGCGCCTGTGGCTTGACTGTCCCCCCCCCCCCTCCTCCCTCACTCACACCCCCATCCTCACTGATTCTCTCTCTGCGCCTTGGGGCAGGTACGTTCATCTGGTTTCCTGGCTCCGTCCCGAGACGCCCCCATAGATCCACGTTACTGTGGGTTTATTAAAACCTTCCCCCCACTAAGCTTCTGTGTGTGACTGCATGTTTCACTGTGAATGTCTGTCTGTGTGAGAGAGAGTCTTATTTGTGTGTAGACCTGTGTTTCTAATTTGCCAAAGGGCTCTACTGTTGTTCTGCAACAGAGTCAACATCACAGAAATAAGGAAATATTACTGTTACAGCATGAACTGCAGCATTGTTAACTCTTCATGTTTTAATAAATGCATCATCTATATAATTATATATAGCTTGATATTCAATTGTCTAGTTGATGCAACAGGTCAACATGCTATGTTGTGTATATATTTTTGCTGCATCATCCTTAGCTCCTTACAACATCATTCAAGGGTTGTCTTTTTACAAAGCAAATCTCTTTGTTTCAGAGTGCAATAAACCACCACTGTGGTAGATATGGACAGCTGTACTCATACATTTGTTACGATACCATTACTTATGACCAACTCCACTAAATGGCCAAAAATCAAGCAACTGTGAAAGCTCGAGACATAGCAATTTGGCTAACATTACTAACCTGGTTCTGTTGCCTTCAGGCCTGCTTTGCTTCTAATGAGGCACAGCATGCAACAAACCCTTCCCCAGGCCTGCAAGCATCCTCCCAGCACTCCAAAGATACTGTGCCAACTATAACACTGCTCCAGTGCTGCAAAGTCTCTGTCTTAACAGCACGGCTATCTGAGCTAACCCCTAGCTAGCTAATGGCAGCTACTGTTAGCAGTAGTTAGCGTCACAATAGCAACGAGCTAAACTATATATCCATCAGCAAACTAGGTAAATCACAGCGAGTCCAGAGCCCATCCGAGGAGAAAACTGAAACATTTTCTACATAAAATATCAACTTAGCGCTGTAAATTCTTACGCTCTCCTCCTGGGGGATTGTACGACCGGAGTTGCAAAGTGGGACTGACGGGGCCCCATTCTCCCTATTACAGTCAGTGTATTTTGAAGCTGTCACTTTAGGCTAAAATTGTTACATAATGTAGCTTAACTGTCACTGTTTTTGCTTTGAGGCACTCACACTCTACTTGATTTGCATATTTAGTCACCAGTGTATTTTAAACTACGGCTAAAACACTCTTGACTTCTAATTGATGTGAGCATGTGTAATTCCCCACCTTTTTTTCTGATTGTATAACATGGTTGCTCACATGTCTTTATAGAAACAAGTCGCCTGGGAAAGCAACAGCTGCCAGCAGTTTGAGGTGGCTTGGGAACAATTTAACTTACACTAATTTCTACCCATGGCCATGAATGCTAATAAGAAAAAAGAATTTGCAAGAAAGCTTTTTTGTCAAGTTCATTTTTTTTAGCTTTTGTAATGTGGAAAAGAAGTAAATCACTGGAGACTATCTGAGGCATTGAGACCTACAAGCGGGGCAAACGTGCATTTTTTATGTGGGAATTGAACTTCCTTCTTAAGCCAGCGAGAAAAAATTACATAATATAAATTCATATATATATATTCGTGAGGAAGCAAAGATTAATGCATTCTTGAGCTAAGTAATTCATTGTAGATTGCACTGATGTTTTCTTTCGCTTCAATTCCTGATGAGGACACGTGGCCAGTGAAGCTCGTAAAGAAGCCTTGGATGGAAAATAAAGTTGTCAGCAGGAGATGAAAAGTGATAGCTAACCAGATGAGGGAAAGAATTCAATAACACTGGTACGATCCCTTTAACGGCGTCAGTTGGCACCACATCTTACTTTCCCCCTCACGTTATTTCACACATACGCTACCACACAAAATCTGCCGCATGTGCAGACGCTACCCTTGATCTGTTGAAGCCAAGTTCTGCAATATCTCGACTGTGACAATGCATCGGGTGAGGAGGGCGGGGGGATCCGTCAATATAGCTCTTAAGAGATTTTGGTTTGCCATCACTTAATGTTTTTTGTGTTCATATGGATCGTGCAGGAGACTAGTAACTCACACCATAATCAATATCACATGCTATGGGACATGTTCCTTCTCATGTAATGTACATATTTAATGAGTTAATGCATCACTCGCCAGTTATAAATAATGCAGGCCCACTAATGCCTTTCATCAAACGTTGCTCATTAAATATCAAGCAGATTTTTGGTCCGTCTTAGAACTAAATATAAGAAACCCGAGACGGGGCAAAGAAGCGAAAACTGAGAGAAGAAAATCCATGAAAGGCAAGTTAATTTGTCAAACAGTAACATATGGATCGCTCATGAAAGGGTTAATTAATGTGATTCAAATTCCAATCAATTGCGGGAAACTATATCTAAACAACGTTCCTCTTTAATCCTGCAAAGGGGCAGGAAACAGGAATTCTACCATAACGTCTTGGCTCTCTTGGGTTATGCTTCATTTTTACGTTTCATTACACACACACATACAGCCGCCAGCCACATATTGATGGCATTGTTATGACCAGAACATGCCTGATCAGACCCGGGCTGGCAGAGATCCAGGTCTAACCGAGACTCATCAATCATATGGGGAAGGAGGGACCTAAGAGACGTACACACATGAGAAAGGCACACACGCGTGGGAGAAATAGCTGTTGCGGCTGGCTGCTGGGTCACAGGTGTGGAGACCAGGGAAGAAAGTGGGAATTATTCCCTTTCTTCCTTTCCCGCCTCCCCTTTAAAGAGAAACAGCTCGCTCTCCTTGCCTCCCTCCCTCCCACGTCTTTCAAAACATCCCATTCCCATCCAGATTTCCTTCAACCAATTTAAAACCCACACTTCATTCGCCCCCTCAGCGTCGCCACCCCTCTCCTCCTCCATCTCCTACTCTCAATTAGGCCATGCCTCGAATCTCAGGGATTATCTCTGCTGGCCATTTATATAACATGACTCCAAAACGCATTTGCACAATTTTCCAATTACAGTATGATGCCTTGAAGCTTTGGTTCCTTCTGTCTCTCTCATTTCCCCCTTTCACTCAAACTGCTCTTGATGTTTAGCACTACAAAAAAGTCACCCCCGACAAATACAGACACGTTTATACATTAAAGTAATGGCCTCTGTTTTCTTTCATGCATGACTGATGTTTATGAAACTATATTTTAAACATGTTTTTAAGGATTTGTGTCTTGGCCTCGGTGGACTGACAGGTGGTTGAAGGACAGGAAACTCTGGAGGTATGTCCTGCAAAATCCAAGAAACAAATAACTGTAATATTTACAATTTACAATAAAATGAACTGTCACTGGCATACTATTCAGGAAATATTACATGTCAATTGACTCAAATCCTGGGTAAAATCT